>NC_057713.1:128076430-128077863 GCF_004010195.1 Chiloscyllium plagiosum
GAAGAGAGAAAGGGAGCTGGGTGAGGGGAGAGGTGGGGTATAAGGGAGGCAAAGGCAGCTGGGAGGGAATGAGAGGCAACGGGGCAGACTGGTCAGGAGCTAGTGAGGGTGAGAGGGTCTGAGTCAGACGGAATGGGGGTTGGCAAGCTGATAGAGAGAGAACAGGGGGAAACTCGGAGGTGGATGCGTCGGGGAGAATCACACCCTCCCCAAAACTAGCGTACTTGGGAGCTGTAGTCCAGCGTCGCCAACCGGCAACACAAGCACGGGGAGGAAACCACCCTGCCAAACTACATCTCCCGAAAGGCAGTGCGAATATGGTCGAGGCGCCTGCGCACTGGGCCCACAGCTCATGGTGTTTATCACGACTGTTGATGAACCAGTGACAGCGCAACCGAACTTTAAACCCCCGGGGGGAGGGGGGGGGGTGGTGTAAAAGTCTTGCCCCGCCCTCTCCCCAGCACCGTCAGTGGCGATTGGCCGAGACCGCCGCGCCGAAGCAGCGGAGGCTTTCCGACTGGTCGGACCGGCCGCCCATCAACGGCGCCGCGCCGGACGTTTCCGTTGAAGTTAGGTTGAGAAACCAAAAGCAAAATCTCGCATTTTGGAAGAAATCCTTAACCCAATTAATGAGAAACCAAGCGGCTCCCTCCCTCTCGGCAGCGGCTCCTAGCCCCAGAACAAGCAGTTAACAATAATTAAAAAAACAAAAAAAAAAACACGCGCGCGCGCGCAAGAGTAACATCCACGAAACGCAGGACATTGCAGGTCTTTTTTTTTCAAAAAAAAACAAACACACTTTAGTCACCTCGACGGAGAAGTTGAGGGGTTTGAGAGGGGGGGGGGGTCCTCTCACCCTCTGGACAGTTCCAGTCGGAACGCCGACTTGGAAGCTTCTAGAACCCCCCCGACCCCCTCACTTTATTTTATTTTGGGGGGGGGGGGGGGCGGGTGGAAAGCAGTGAAACCGGCTGCACGAGAGCACCTCCCCGCCCGACCCCGGGCCGACTGTTGTCCGAACGGACCCACGCCATCGCCTCCTCCTCCTCCTCTCCCCTCCCCGTCTTTCTCAGCCCCAGGTAATAATAATATTTTTATGCACATATGTCATTATTTTTAAACATTAAAAGCAACAACAAAAAAAAAACACAAAATCAGCTGTCCGGCCCGATTTACCGGGAAGCTGCCTACTCACCGGTTGGAAACGGGCGGCCGGTGGGTGGGTCAGTCGGTCAGCAGGAGCAGCGCTTCACCGTCGGGCTGACCTTCGTCTGTGAAGAGGGACTCTCCCAACTGTCCGCCATGATGCTCCGTGTGTATTTAAATGGCAACTTCCCACAACCGAGAGAGCGGAGGGGGGAGGGACACACACACACAGACAGTGACAGGGGGGTGGGGTAGTAGGAGGAGGAGGCGGGACGGGCATGGAGCCG
>NC_057713.1:128078145-128087324 GCF_004010195.1 Chiloscyllium plagiosum
CTTCTTTCCTCTTTTTCTTCCTCCCTTTCTCTTTTCCTCCTTTTTTCTTTCCTTTTTCTCTTTTCCTCTCTTCTTTCGTCTTTTTCCCTCTTTCCATTTTTTCTCTTTTTTCCCTTCACCTCTCTTTTCCCCCTCTGTTCCTTTTTCCCTTTTCTTTCCTTTTTTGCTCTTCTTCCTCCTTTTCATTTTTCTTCTCTTTACAAGCCCTGATGAAAAGTCCCATGAAGAATTTAAAAAAGCCCTCACCTTCACAATAAATAAATAAAACCTTTGTCACCTGTCAGGGAAGGTGTCAGCTGTGTGGGACTGTCTTTCCTTGAAAACTGTCCTCTTTCTGTTTTATGGCTGACACCATTCCTCCTGTTCTGGACCTCAAAAGCTTTCACTCTGCTGTCTCTCTCTCTCTCTCTACCTCCACATAGATGCTGCTGAGTTTCTCCAACAATATTTTTTTCTCTCTGTTTTCTCATTCCCCTCTAATCGGGCCATGATGTCTCCATAACCTGTATAAGGTTCTCTCTATGTAGTTTGTTGATTTTTCACAACAAGCAACTTGTGATTGATAGCTTGTGAGTGTGGAAAATTCAAAAGTGGCCAAACTATTGGTGTCACCAAATGATGAGAAAAAAGTGAACATCTATGCTCGGTTGTCATTTTAGGGAAATAGTCACCAGATAAGGTACCTTACTCCGATGAAATTCATTGCCAAATAAGTACAAATGCTCTGTTTCAGAGCAGAATGAAGTGCCTTGTAGTCAGAGTCATACAGCATGGAAACAGCCCCTTCGGTTCATCTAGTTCATGCCAACCATAATCCCAAATTAAACCCATCCCACTCGCCTGCTCCTGGCCCACATCTTTCCTATTCATGTACTAATCCAAATGTTTTTAAATGTTGTAATTATGCCCACCACTTCAGGAAGTTCATTCCACATGCGAACCACCCTGTGTATAAAAAAAAATTGTCCCTCATGTGTTTTTTAAAACTCTCTCCTCTCGCCTTTAAAAAAAGTACCCCCTAGTGTTGAAATCAACAAGTATGAGTGGGGCTGTGCAATGTGACAGGTCCTAACAGCAGATTGGCATTCCTCCCTGCCACTCCCCAACCAGGAAAACTAGTTTTAAATTCATCCACATTTCTGGCTTCAGTACATGTGATTCTACCCTCACCCACTGCCCCAAATGCCACAGGACTGTGCAGTTTGCCAATCACAGTGAAAACACCCAATGGTCACCACAATGTTTGAATAATGAAGGCTCCTGTGATTATAAGTCTGTAGCCAACCACTGATGTTGGGATCCTGTGGATGTCCCAGGAGACGGATCAAACTGCAGGCTGATGTAGGTGAATGTCAGGCTGGATGCAGTTTAGAAAACATCTTCACCCAGTTTACTCCAAAAGCTAGAGCCCAAGGAACAGAGAGTTCAGGCTGTAGTGCTGGAGAATGTTACAATAATAGGAAGTTCCAAGGCCATGAAAGTATTTAAATAGTAGGATGAGAATTTTATGTATTATACAGTTACACTTTGGGATTCAGATGTCTCTTCAGAAACAAAGATTGTTCATGTCCTATTAGGAGTCATGTACATAATGTGGACACAAATAGATTTGCAAACAAGTAACGAGATTCAGCCTTTAGAATCTTCTACATTGGTACTGTGAAATGTAGAGGAGGGGAATTTTTCAGGCTTAATTTGCATTTGTGTTTAGCATTTTTAAAGGTACAAAAATATCTCAAGGCACTTCAGAGACATAATTAGAGAAAAGTAGATGATAAGCTGGTGAAGGATGTTGTAGGAGGCGATGAGTTAACGTTTAAAGAGGTCTTAAAGAAAACTTTGAGGTGGAGAGGATTAGGGAGGAAATTACAGTCTCGACTGGGAAAGCTGTAAACATAATTATCAACTTAAGGGCAGAGTGTTACCCAAGTCCAGGGTCAGAGAAATGTCATATCTTATTGTTTATTTGGGGCGGGGGGGATTGTAGGGCTGGCGTGAGGCTGTGAAACATTTACTCACATGGATGACAATTTTAAAATGGTGTTATGTTGCAACTGAGACCTATGGTAAGTCATCAAGGACAAGTTTAATTGGACAATAGATTTCCAGATAAAATTTATTGTTTTCATTGGTCTTTAAATGTAAACTATTCACATGAATTGTTAATATTTGGGGAAGGAAGAATCCGATATCCGAAAACAGAAGGAGCAGTTTTAAGCACATATTCATACAGTGTTTTACCCTAAGCTCATGGCATTAGTATGATTCATATACATTCTAAATGCTTGTGTTACAACATTTAACAAAATGAGTGTCTAAATAAGGTAGCATGGGAATCTGTTGTTAGGAAGGGATATATATTAAGAATCAGAGCAAATAATGCATTAAAATATAATTGAAATATGTTTATGAATATACCAATGAAAGGTGATTTTCTATTGACTGCCTTTCTTTCTCCAGTTTTTGCACTCAGCTTTTAAGAAATGTATGCCCACAGTAGCAAAGCTATTAACTAGGGTTGCAAAATTGAAGCTACATCAGGACAAGGTGCATAGAAACCATGTCTGTTTTAAAACATCTGCAAGTCCTATAGTCTCCGGAGTTAGCAAATCAAGAGGCCTCAATGTTGAATTACACCTGTTTTGCACATTTCTGATTCATGGTTTTTAATTTTGTTCGTTTGCTATATGTGCACTGACCATCTGTTCAGGACCCCATTAGAGTAAACTGATGAATTGTAAACTGCTCAATTACCTTTTTCTTTCGTAAACCTATTCAAGTTAACATGAAGATCGCGGGATGAGAAAGGACGATGTAAGAAGAAATCACAAGAGCATTAGAGAGAATGAGGGATTAGTCAACATACCAAGAAAAGAGTAACAAAAGAAATACAATAGGTACTGAGAAAAAAGGAAATAAACAAATCATGATAAAATAAGTTAACACATGACTTTATGGATGTGGGAAAATAAATTTATCTCAAAGTTCCATACATGAATGCTTGCAATATCAGGGACATTTTTTTAAAAAGACTGAGATCCTTTCTGGAGCGGAGTTCATCAGAAAGACCTGGTTAAACAATGATGATGTTTAAGCAAAAATAGTGATAAGTTTACAAAAATGTGACAACATAGCAAAATAGGAATGGTCTATTTGGCCCTTATAGCCGTCTCCACTGTTCACATTTGTAGCTGTCAACACCTGTTTCCTGTGCTATCCTCATATCCCTTGATGTCAACAGTATACAGAAATTTATTCATCTTTGGCTTGAACATACTCAATTTCTGCCAGAGGACGATAGATTCTCAGAGAATTCCAATGATCGCTACCCTCTGAATGAAGAATTTCTCCTCATCAATCCTAAATAGTTTCTCCAAATTCTGAAACTGTGTCCCTGGTTTTTGAAACCCCTAACTATGGGAAATTATCTTTCTCATCCACCCTGTCGAATTTTTAAAAATTGTGTAGGGTTCTTATAAATTCTAGAGAATACAGGTTCAGGCTCCGCAGTCTCTCTTTATAGGACAATCCTGCCATCTGGTGAACCTCCTTGGCATCCTACCTTCGAATATACATCCTACCTTCGGTAAGGGAACTAAAGCTGCACATAATACTTCAGGAGCAGTCTCACGAAGACTCTACATAATCAAAATCTTCACTGCTGTACTCAAAACCTTTTGATAAAAAGCCAACATACAATTTGCCTTCCTAATTTCTTGCTGCATGTTTGCTTTAAATGACTTGCGTGCAAGGACACCCGGGTCCCTTTGGACATCAACACTTTTCAAAGTCCTACCATTTAAGAAATATTGGTCTTCCTACTAAACTGGACAGCTTTACCCACATTATAATACATCCATGCTCACAAACTCATCCTGTCAAAGTCCCCTTGGAGCTTCTTTGGATTGTCTTCAACGTTATCATTTTCACTTGGGTTTGTGTAACGTGAAAACTATGTTTGGTTCCCACATCCAAATTGATATACATGATTTGGACATGCCGGTGTTGGACTGGGGTTTACCAATTTAAAAATCACACAGCACCAGGTTATAGTCCAACAGGTTTAATTGGAAGCACTAGCTTTTGGACTGCTGCTCAGGTGATCAACCACCTGATGAAGGAGCGACGCTCCGAAAGCTACTGCTACCAATTAAACCTGTTAGACTATAACCTGGTGCTGTGTGATTTTCAAATTGATATAGATTGTGAGCAGCTGGAATCCAAACATTAATTTCCTACAGTACTCCACCAGTGACAGTCTGCCAACCTGAGAATGATTCATTTATTTCTACGCTGTTTTCTTTTCAGAAAATTAATTTTTAATCTATGCCAGTATATTACCCTCCATCCTGTGTGCTCCAATTTTGTTTCCTGACCTCCTTGGAGGGACCAGAAGCTGTACTTTTATGTGGATGATTATTAATGTAAATGAACATTTCCTGGCTGGGTGGGGATGAGGTGGGCACATTATGGACTTTGAGGCAAGTGGGGAGTAATTCATCACATTCCTGAATTATGCTATGTAGATGGTAGACAGACTGTGGGGAGTCAGGAAGTGAGTTACTCACTGCAGGATTCCTAGCCTTGACTTGCTCTTGTAGCCACTGTATTTATATCATGGAATAATAGAATCACTACAGTGTGGGAGCAGGCCATTCAGCCCATCGAGTCCACACCAACCCTCCGAAGAGCATCCCACCCAGACCCATTCCATTCCTATAACCCTGAATTTCCCATGGCTAATCCACAAAGCCTGCACATCCTTGCACATATCAAGCAATTTCGCAAGGCTATTCCACCTAACCTGCACAATGTTTGGACTGTCGGAGGAAATAAGAGCACCCAGAGGGGGTCCACACAGACACAAGGTGAATGTGCAAAGTTCACACACAGTCGCCTGAATGTGAAATTGAACCAGAGTCCCTTGTGCTGTGAGGCAGTAGTGCTACTGAGCTACTGTGCCTCCCCTATGACTAGTCCAATTCAGTTTCTGGTCAATGGTAACCCCCAGGATGTTGATAGTGGAGGATTCAGTGATGGTAAAGCCATTGAATGTTGAGAGATGGTGGTTACATTCTCTCTTGTTGGAGATGGTCATTACCTGGCATTTTGACCATCTGAATATTACTTGCCACTCTCCATCCCAGCCTGAATATTGTCCAAGTTTTGCTGCATTTACATATGGATTGCTTCAATATCAAGGAGATATTGGAGTTACCGAATGTTGTGCAATCATTAGCGGACATTCCCACTTTGACTTTGTAAGATACTTGAGATAATTAATAAACAGCTGAAGATGAAGATAGCACACTTCCCTGAGGTGTCCTGGAGCTTACTCAGATAAATGACTTCTGACAACCATTGGGTCTGACTTCCTTTGGGTCAGGTATGACTCTTATCACTGAAGAGTTTTCATCCTGCTTCCCATTGACTCCAGTTTTGTCAAGGGTCGTTGATGCCACACTCAGTCAAATATAACCTTAGTGTCAAGGGACTGAAAGGTTGTTTCTTTTTGTGGAGGAGTCTAGGACCAGAGGGCGTTATCTCAGAGTAAGCGGTCGCCCACTTGAAAAAAAATGAGGAATTTCTTAGCTCAGAAGGTAGTGAATCCATGGAATTCTTTCCTGCTTCACTGATGCTTCTTGGATGGGTTGCTGGGAGCAGAGTGCATTACTGGGTCGTGATGGTGGTGGTGGGGAATTGGAGGGATGCAGTTCTCTAACATCAGGAAAAAGAAGTGATTCTTTAAGAGTGAGAGAAAATGCAGTTTGCTAGTCCTCCTATTCCCACTGTCTCCATGCTGTTAATGTTGTCTTCTGAAAAACTAGTGGGTTGCACTGTGTAATTGATATTGGCAGCACGAGGTACAAGATACTACCCAACAAAGGGTGATAACCAATAGCAGGAATAAAAATCATAGGCATCAGTGCTTCTTCTGACCCTGGCCCATTACTCTACTCTTGATTCCCAACCCAGGCACAGTGGTCCTGCACCTAACCCAAGTACAATGGACACCCTAGAACCCCAGGCACCATTTTGTGCCCTGACATCCCCCCCCCATCCCCAACTCCCCTGTCCTGGTAATATCAATAGCTGTAGGAAGGCAAATGCGGCTATTTAAGTGTTATACATGGAAAGAATTGCAAAGAGATGATGCTGGCAAAAAAGAACTATCAGGAAATGAATATTGCCTAATGGACAACCATGGAAAACTGGCCAACTACAGAAAGGACATGCGACAGGATGGAACAGTTCATGCCATTAACAGTTCATGGTAGCTTAGTGGTTAGTACTGCTACCTCACAGCACCAGGGACGCAGGTTCGATTTCACCCTCACGCAACTGTTTGTGTGGAGTTTGCATGTTCACCCTGTGTCTGCATGGGTTTCCGTGGATTTCCTCCAGGTGCTCCGGTTTCCTTCCACAGTCCAAAGGTGGGCAGGCTATGCTAAATTGTCCATAGTGTCCAAGGTTATGCAGGCTTGGTAGATCACTTGTTGGAAGTGTAGGGTTAGGCTTGGGGGGGGGGGGGTGTTTGGAAGAGATGCTCTTCAGACGTTTGGTATGGACTTGTTGGGCTGAATGGCGTGCTTCCGCACTATACGAGATTCTGTCATTTAATAACTGTGCTGCATTCAAGTGAGGTCATGGTGTGGTTGCTTGATCTGCTTTACCTCTGATCTGTGCCATTACCATTGAAATGGTTCGTGATCTGTCATTTCCTTTTGCTGATGTCATTAATTGAACTGAGAAACAGATAACCCTTCTCTGCCTCACTCTGTTCAGCATAATCCCAAAGGCTTCCCCAGAGTTAGTACCCCATTGCTACCACAACCACTTATTAATATATTTCTGGACATCTGTATCAAGAATCCATAACCAAAACTCGCCTACATGCTTGTAATGATTGGAATTACAAGAGCGCCCGATGGATCTTATTGACTATGAGATCCTTGATTTGGGTTGTTAGCCTGGTTCAATCAGCGAGCCCTAGTTGACAAATATAAATAGGAAATTCAGAATTTCCTCACTCTAGGCACTGGCTCTAAGCTGGCTGGTGCTACAGTGTGTTACTGCTGTAGTCATAGTCATAGAGATGTACAGCATGGAAACAGACGGGTCCAACCCATCCATGCCGACCAGATATTCCAACCCAATCTAGTCCCACTTGCCAGCACCTGGCCCATATTCCTCCAAACCCTTCCTATTCGTATACCCATCCAAATACTTCTTAAATGTTGCAATTGTACCAGCCTCCACCACTTCCCCTGGCAGCTCATTCCATACATGTACCACCCTCTACGTGAAAAAGTTGCTCCTTAGGTCTCTTTTATATCTTTCCCCTCTCACCCTAAACCTATGCCCTCTAGTTCTGGACTCCCCAACCCCAGGGAAAAGTCTTTGTCTATTTATCCTATCCATGCCCCTCATAATTTTATAAACCCATATAAGGTCACTCCTCAGCCTCAGACGCTCCATGGAAAACAGCCCCAGCCTATTCAGCCTCTACCTGTAGCTCAGATCCTCCAACCCTGGCAACATCCTTGTAAATCTTTTCTGAACCCTTTCAAGTTTCACAACATCTTTCCAATAGGAAGGAGACCAGAATTGCACGCAATATTCCAAGTGGCCTAACCAATGTCCTTTACAGCTGCAACATGACCTCTCGACTCCTATACTCAATACTCTGACCAATAAAGGAAAGCATACCAAACACCTTCTTCACTATCCTATCTACCTGCGACTCCACTTTCAAGGAGCTATGAACCTGCACTCCAAGGTCTCTTTGTTCAGCAACACTCCCTAGGACCTTACCCTTAAGTGCATAAGTCCTGCTAAAATTTGCTTTCCCAAAATGCAGCACCTTGCATTTATTTGAATTAAACTCCATCTGCCACTTCTCAGCCCATTGGCCCATCTGGTCCAGATCCTGTTTTAATCTGAGGTAACCCTCTTTGCTGTCTACCACACCTCCAATTTTGGTGTCATCTGCAAACTTACTAACTGTACCTCTTATGCTCGTGGGGGGAGAACCTGATTCCTGAACTGGTTGAACTGTTTAGCCAGTTTGTTAACTAGTATTCCTTTTTATTGAGGACTGATTTTAAACTGCCTGATTTACACAATCAATGTGTTTCATGTGTAACTCAGTTCTCATTAGGGGGTTGTTGTTTCACTGGCTGGTTACAGCCTGTATGTTACTCTTCTCTCATTTACTTTGAGAAAAGGACAATGCTGATCTTGTGGCAGGGTTAGCCCTTGGCATATGGTTTTCTTTGTTTCGTGTATGTGTCTTCACTGTTTTTTGGTGTTTGGACTGAGCCCTTGTGAGAAAATACATCTTACCAGATGAGCTGTTCCTGTGGGTAGGTCTGACCTTTGGACTAGGCCTCTGCAAAGACTGAACCGAGGGCAGAGTTCATTCCTGACTGCAAAAACTGAACACCTGTGTGAGTGCTGGGAGGTGATCATTTGCTGTATCCTGGAGTTTGGGAGAAGACGCTGCCTTCGGGAGTGGACCAAACCCCTGTGAGTTAACTGCACCTTTACAATGTACTGTGTTCCTGTGAGTGGGCCTGATTCTCCAAGGATGGGCCAGGACTCTGTGCAGACTGAACACCTGTGTGTATGCTGTGGGATGTGCATTTGCTGCCTTCAAGAATGGACTCTGCACTCTGCAGTTTAGAGTGAACTCCATTTCTGACAATGCACTTTGTATAATGGAGTGGACTCTGTTCCTGAGAATGGACTCTACATTTTGAAGAGAACTGTTTATGGTTTTGGACTCTGTGTAGCACAAAGGACGCTGTTTGTTGGTAATTGACTGTCATTTACTTGGTGGGGTTAACACTTGCACTCTCTTGTGTAAAAATCAACTAGGAGAAAGTGAGGACTGCAGATGCTGGGGATCAGAGCTTAAAAATGCATTGCTGGAAAAGCGCAGTAGGTCAGGCAGCATCAAAGGAGAAGGAGAATCGACGTTTCGGGCATAAGCCCTTCTTCAGGAATGAGGAAGGTGTGCCAAGCAGGCTAAGATAAAAGGTAGGGAGGAGGGACTTGGGGGAGGGGCATTGGGAATGCGATAGGTGGAAGGAGGTTAAGGTGATGGTGATAGGCCGGAGAGGGGGGGGGGGTGGAGAGGTCGGGAAGAAGATTGCAGGTCAAGAAGGCGGTGCTGA
>NC_057713.1:128087840-128123894 GCF_004010195.1 Chiloscyllium plagiosum
CAGGCCGCCTACTTGCGGAACGTTTCAGAGAACACCTCTTGGACACCCGCACCAACCAACCCAACCGCCCCGTGGCTGAACACTTTAATTCCCCCTCCCACTCCGCCAAGGACACACAGGTCCTTGGCCTCCTCCATCACCAGACCATGGCAACACGATGCCTGGAGGAAGAGCGACTCATCTTCCGCCTAGGAACCCTCCACTCTCTTGTGTCCCTGGGTCTCGCGAGCTTTGCTGTGAGCTGGGAGGCTCATAGGTCGTCCTGAAAGCTGTCACCCCGAGAGCCAGAGGTTGGGCAGGCCATCCTGTGAACCTGAAGGTTGGTAGGCTGTCCCGAAAGCCCAATGTCGGTCGCCCCGAGAGCCAGAAGGTGGGTAGGCTGTTCTGAGCACGGTTGTCCTGAGAAGGGGTAATCAGGACGGGCTGTCCTAGAGGTGCTCGGAAGGTGTGTTAGAGCAGCTGAGAGCCAGCAGGTGCATACAGACAGGCTGAGATCCAGAAGGCTTGTGAGCTACCCTATGTGCTGTCATCCCAGGGAAGGGGACGGGCTGTCCTAGAGGTGGCCTGAAGGTGTGTCAGGGCAGTCCACCGGCCGGATGGCACATCGGGGTGGGCGAGAGCCCGATGGTATGTAGGGGCAGATCAAGAGCCGAAAGGCGGGTAGACTGTCCTCAGCGCTGTCGCCCCAGACACTTACTGGGGCGGGCTGTCCTAGAGGTGGCTGGAAGGTGTGAAGGGCAGTTAGGGAAGCCGGAAGGTAGGTAGGCCATCCTGATCGCTGTCATCCTGGGGGTGTTCGGGGAAGCAGGACGGGCTGTCCTAGAGGTGGTCGGAAGGTGTATCAGGGCGGACTGGGAACTGGAAGGGGCATGGGGTGGACCAAAAGCTGAAAGGGTTGTAGGGTGGGCTGCCTTAGAGTGGTCGGAAGGTGGGAGGGACGAGGGGGCTTGCTAGGTTGCTGGGGGTCTGTACTGTATGCACTGTTTTTTATGTAATTGCCTTTTATGTACAAATGTCATTGTTACTGTTTGTAATGATCGAAACTGGGACTTGAGGTTTGTCCTCATTTCCCTGAAAACTGGTTGAACGGTAGGGTTTGGGGCCTGGCTTTGCTGCTCCTCTCCCTTGTAAAATTGCTGTTTCTCTGTATACAGCTGTTAATATTGTTTTGTAAACTGTGAATTGTTTAATAAAATTAATAAATAGGAGATTCAGAGTCTCCTCACTCTAGGCACTGGCTCTGAGCTGGCTGGCCAGAGTCTGTGTATTGTGCATGCATAATTAAAGGATGTCTTGGTGATGGGCTACTTGATTCCTTGGAGTTATTTCAGTCACAGCAAGAGAACACAGTACATCCGTGAATTAAATTCACTCGCAATTGTCGTCTTTGAGTTTGGGTAAACATTTCTGGCATCATGCCTTTATTTGGAAAGCTTGACTCATTTGATCCTGCTGTCAAAGACTGGGCCCAGTATTGGGAAAGAATGCATTACGTTTTCGAAACAAATTACATTGGAGTAGATGAAAAGCAACAAATAATTCTTCTGACTGCTTGCAGACTCCCAGCATTTTTAGTTATTAGGTGCCTAACTTTCTCTGAGGCACCAGATACTAAAACCCTCTCAAGAGTTGACAGATTTAGCTAAGGAATATTACGATCCCAAACCTCCCCTAATTCTGAGATGCTATTGATTTTATTCAGCAGTTCAAGAACGAGGAGAATCTACATTGGGATTTTTGATGAGGTTAAGGTGAATGGCATTCGGCTTGTTCAGACAGCTCCATACCATCCATCATCCAATGATCTGGCAGAAAGAGCAGTCCAAACATTGAAGGCAGGCTTAAAGAAACAGCCTATAGCTTCACTCGATACAAAAGTGTTCTGGTTCCTGTTTGATTATAGGACCATCCCTCACACAGCTACAGAGATAAGTCCAGCAGAGTTACTGACGGGAAGATATTCTCTGACCTTGTGGGGGTGTGAAACGGCTACAGGAACATCAATGCCAGCCACATGCCTTCTCTGAGCGAGAGAGACTGTTTACTTCAGGAAATGAAGTTTGTTGTCAAAACCGTGGGAATGGGCCCGCATGGGTATAAGGCAAGGTCAATTTAAGGTCAAGTCTCATGATATACCAAGTTCGGGGAGGTGAGGCAATCCTGAACAAGCATGCAGATCACCTGAAAGCTGCTACCTTGCAACGGAGCAAGAGTGAAACATACCTACCTCCTCAGAACAGCCAGAAAGGTTGGTCAGAAACCATGAGTTGTTTCCCCCCTCCATCTAATGTTGAAGAAATCTCAGAGTCTGAAATGGATGCAGTCTAAAGAAGAGAAGCTCTGGTTGCAAGATAAATGCTATGGTTGGCTTCACACCATCCATGTCAGAGTCAGAGGAACCGGACCGGATTGGAAGAGTGTCAAATGGATCTCATTGACCATGAGATACTTGATTGCAGTTGTTAACCTGGGTGCTATCAAGGAGCCCTGGCTGAGACAGGAGTCACAGAGATTCTCCTCATTTGAGGGCTTGGCTCTTAGCTAGTCATAGCCCATGTTCAGTGCGCGTGTAGGTGCCTAAGTGATGGGAGACCTGCCTCCTTGGAATTATTTCAATTCTCTTGGAGGGAATTGATCTGTAACAGTGAACAAATTCCTGTCTCCTAACCAGTATGTGCCAAACAGAAAGTATGAATCATGTCTAATATAAACACAAATCATGCAAATAAGGTGAATCTTGATATATAGCTGGAAATGAGCAACATTAAAGCCCGACCCTAGCAAACAGTAGAATAATCGGGACAAGCTGAGACAGTAGACCATGACAAAAATGGTTATTAATTAAACTAGAAAATACATCAATTTACATATATTGATGTAAATGTCCATACTTTGCAAGAGTTATACATGCAGTTATCCATGAAATAACAGAAGGGCTTTTGCCCGAAATGTCGATTTCGCTGCTCCTTGGACGCTGCCTGAACTGCTGTGCTCTTCCAGCACCACTAATCCCTGTGCTCTTCCAGCACCACTAATCCAGAATCTGGTTTCCAGCAGCTGCAGTCATTGTTTTTACTTAATCAATTTAGACCTTTAGTCAATTCCAGAATTTCTAAAAATTCTGGTTTCCTTCCTATCAGAAAGATGTTGTGAAAACTTGAAAGGGTTCAAAAAAGACTTACAAGGATGTTGCCAGGGTTGGAAGATTTGAGCTATCGGGAGAGGCTGAATAGGTTGTTTTCCCTGGAGCGTTCGAGGCCGAGGGGTGACCTTATAGAGGTTTATAAAATTATGAGGGGCATGGATAAGATAAATAGACAGTCTTTTTCCCTGGGGTGGGTGAGTCCAGAACTAGAGGGCATAGGTTTAGGGTGAGAGGGGAAAGATATAAAAGAGACCTAAGGGGCAACTTTTTCACTCAGAGGGTGATACGTGTATGGAATGAGCTGCCAGAGGAAGTGGTGGAGGCTGGTATAATTGCGACATTTAAAAGCCATCTGGATGGATGTATGAATAGGAAGGATTTGGAGGGATATGGGCCGGCTGGTGGAAGGTGGGACTAGATTGGGTTGGGATATCTGGTCGGCATGGATGAGTTGGACCGATGCTATACATCTCTATGACTCTAAATGAAAACATTGAATTTATTAATTGTTTGAATTCAAATTCCATCAACTGCTGTGATGGCATTTGAGTCCGTGGCCTAACAGTATTATCCTTGTCTCCTAGAATATTAATCCAGAGACATGACCACTATGTCACTGTCTCTCCCAGCAACATTGTTTTCCTTCCATTGAAACAGGTAAAACCATCTCTGGAAGTGGTTGATCATGTCTTCACTAAATCATTACCAATACAGCCTCGTCTATTTTGTTGCAATACCACTGGAATCATTGTTGTTTCCACAACATCATACAGAATCATAGAATCTTTACAGTGTGCAAACAGGCCATTTGGCCCAACAAGTCCATACCGATCCTCCGAAGTGTAACCCACCCAGAGCCATTCCCCTACCCTATTACTCTGCAGTTCCCCTGACTAATATAATAGCTTCCACATCCCTGTACACCATGGAAAATTTAGCATGACCAATTCACGTCACCTGCACATCTTTGGACTATGGAAGGAAACCCATGCAGACACTGGGAGAATGTGCAAATTCCACACAGGCCGTCGCCCGAGGCTGGAACTGAAGCCAGGTGCAAAGTGCTGTGAGGCAATAGTGCTAAGGTACACATGAAGGGAAATCTTTTGTTATTTTAATTAAATATGCCAGTATATGAGAATGTACATGGCTTACATAAAATATGTTCTGACTGGAAGAAACAACATTTTGATAACAACAATGTTCATAAAGGATTTGAAAGAACTTATTTCCTTTTAATTTCTTTTTAATATGTTCAACAGATAAATTTGATGCATCATAAAACTTTAAGAGAAATTTCTGAGAATGTCTTAAACATCAAATACTTATACTTGCAATACTCTCAGGAAAACTGGTAATTATCAACCACGAGTACTTGAAGTCAAGCAATATGAAGACGCATGGGAAAAGCTTCCTCATTAGTGATGGATAATAGGGAAGTCGTTAGACATGAATTGCTTTGATATTCTGGTATATTTTTCAACCAGTGGGATTAGCCTGACTGCTGTAGAATAAGCAAGCAAGTGACAGAATATTGGGCAAAAATCCCTTTCTTCAGATCTTCAGCTTGTTAAGAATTCAGCAGGTCACCTTTTAATAAAGCACTTGCTGAAATCAGGGATTCCCCACCCCATATACTGCAATAGGTGTGTAAGGCCACGCACGGTAGGACCTTTTAGCTTGTTACTTTTTTACAAGTCAAACAGCGGGAGTTATCACAGGACTAATTTTGATATGGAATTTCACTCTGGATTTCTGACAACTGAGTTTGTTTTTTTTTAAATGTTATATTTATGTCTTTTTTGAATATTTGGTACCAGGAATTTTGATTGCTACAATTAAAAACAATTTTTTTAAGCAAGAAAATAAAACATAAAAGATACCATGCAAGGCAGATGTGGTGGCACTGACCTTGATAACTAAGCTGCTCTTGCTCACGCAGATCTTTGCGCAAACCGAGTTGATGAGTCCCTGGAAATGGCGAAGGTATAGCTTTTCAAAGGCTCTATTTCTCTGGGTAGCATGTGGTGGAGTGCCATCTGCAGGAATTTAACATGCATACAACCTGCTGGACAGTGATGTTTCCACAGTGATGTTGCTTCAGTCTCATTACAAACTAAAAGGTGTCGGTAAATCCTATTTGTCAACAGGGCAAAATATATCAAATATTAATTACCAGACAAACTTAATCATTTTCTTTTTGGGACAATGGTAACGAAGGATCACTAAAATTAGTAGCTAACATAAAGGGGAATCTAGGAGAAAGTGAGGACTGTAGATGATGGAGGTCAGAGTCGAGAGTGTGGTGCTGGAAAAGCACAGCAGGTTGGGAAGCATCTGAGGAGCAGGAGAATCACGTTTCGGGCAAGAGCCCTTCATCAGGAATGAGGCTTGTGAGCTGAGAGGTAACTGGGAGGGGGTGGGTCTAGGGGAAAGGTACCTGAGAGAGTGATAGATAGATGGAGGTGCGGGTAATGATGATAGGTTGGAGGGGAGGGTGGAGCAGAAATGTGGGAGGGAACTTGGACAGGTAGGACAAGTCATGAGGGCGGTGCCCAGTTGGAAGGTTGGAACTGGGATAAGGTGGGGGGGAGGGGAAATGAGGAAACTGATGAAATCCTCATTGATGCACTGGGGTTGGAGGGTCCCAAGGTGGAAGATGAGGCATTCTTCCTCCTGGCGTGGGGTGGTTAGAGTTTGGCGATGGAGGAGGCCCGGGACCTGCACGTCCTTGGCAGAGTGAGAGGGGGAGTTGAAGTGTTCAGCGGTGGGGTTGGTTGGTGCGGGTGTCCCAGAGATGTCCTCTGTAGCACTCTGCAAGTAGATGTCCTGTCTCCCCAATATAGAAGAGATCACATTGGATAAACTGATACAGTAAATGACATGTTTGGAAGTGCAGGTTATACTCTAATGGAAGTGGAAGGCTCCTTTGGGGCCTTGGACGGGAGGTGAGGGGGGAGGTGTGGGCGCAGTGGCAGGGGAAGGTGCCTGTCAATCTTTTTTAAATTGAAAACAAATGCTGGAAATCACAGTGGGTCAGGCAGCATCCACGGAGAGAAATCAAGCTAAGGTTTTCGGTCTAGATGACTCTTCATCAGAGCAGATGTGAAATGTGGAAGGGGCAGCATTTATGCTATAGTATTGGGGGCTGGGGTGGGGTGGGGAATGCTGGTGAGAAAGAATGTTGATAGTTCAGATTAAGTGATCGGAATGTGAGAATGGCAGAACAATGGTGTCTTTCCTGTCAGACTGGAAAGAACAGACAATCCTATTGCAGCGGAGGGAGGGGAAGAGAGGATATGGTGACAGCGAATGCAACAAGTAAAGCTAAAAGAAAGGGAAGGGATGGGAGTGAGTTCACAATCTGAGTTCACAATCTGTTGAACTCTATATTAAGGCCAGAAAGCTGTAAAGTGCCAAGTCTAAAAATGAAATGTTGTTCCTCCAGTTTGTGCTGTGATTCGCTGGAGCATTGCCACATGCTGAGGATAGACAAGTGGGCATGCAAGCAGATGCTGTGTTAAAATAACCGGCTAAGGGGATGTCAGGGTCATGCTAGTGTACAGATTGGAGCTGTTCTGCAAAGCAGTCACCCAGTCTGCATTTGGTTTCTGCAATGTAGAGTTGGCACATTGGGTGCAGCAAATACAATAGACCAGATTGGAGGTGGTACAGGTGGAAATGCTGCGACAACTGTAAATTCCTTTTTAAAGGTACAGCAAATAAAATTATAGTTAAAGGATTGGTGGGGCTGACTAAGTACAAAATATTATCTTTTAGAGGCAAAAAGCATGACAATTGTTCAACAAGAGTGTGGTGCTGAAAAAGCACAGCAGATCAGGCACAACAGTTCATTTCTAACTGCTGCCGTGACATTGTCCAGGACACACCGTGCTAGCCTGTCTACCCGCCCTTGACTACTTCATTTCTAACTGCCGCAGTGATATTGATCTCCAGCATTTGCGGTCCTCACTTTCTCCTAATTTTTCAACGAGTACTTGCATCTGTCTTCGCAAATGGAGAGGATAAAATTAATATTAGAGTATGGAGCAGATGTCGGATTGGGAAGGAAAAAAACATTGAAAGGAGGTTCTAAATTTGTACTTAAAGTTGCAAAGTCACAGAGATGATATCAGACCATTGGACTGAGAGCATAGTATGTGATTTGGCAATTTGGAAGTACCTGACAAGAAACAGTAACATTCAGAAAGTAGCATTCAGAATCTAAATTGCACAAGTAGTTAAACATGGACTGTTTTTATTCTGTGTTCATAGGATCTCTACATTGCAGGAAAAGGCCATTCAACCCATCTAGTCTGCACCAATTTTCTGAAGAGTATCCCACCCAGATCCCCCTCATCTCCATAATCCCAAACACTTTATTTTTAACCTTGCCAATCCACCTAACCTGCATAACCCTGGACAATTTAGCATAGTCAATCCACCTATCCTTCTTATCTTGGGACTGTGGAAGAAAACCAGAGCAGAAACCCACACAGATACAGGGAGAACATGCAAACTCCACACAGACAGTTATGCAAGTCTGGAATTGAACCCAGGTCTCTGGCACTGTGAGGCAGCAGTGCTAACCACTCTGCTGCCTTGCTGGCAAGTGAGTGTGGTGATTTTAAGTGGACAAATTGCACAATGCAATTTCAATGTATGACATCCCTCCCTTTCTTCGTAATTGACAGGCAATGATTTGTTTCAATGGTTAATTTCCAAATGTGTAAAAATAAACTTTGATATTTAAATATTCAACTTCACCAGGATCATTATGACATATGCAAACTTTTGTAATAATTTAACAATGCACAGTCATGTAAAAGATTTGAAAATATGAACATAAGAACTAGGAGCAGGCCATCTGGCCCTTCGAGCCTGCTCTGCCATTCAATAAGATCATGGCTGATCTTTTCATGGACTCAGCTCCACTTACTCACCCTCTCACCATTACACTTAATTCCTTTAATGTTGAAAAAAAATCTATCTTAGCTTAGCATTTACTGAGGGAAGCCTCAACTATTTCACTGGGCAGGGAATTCCATAGATTCACAACTCTCTGGCTGAAAAAGTTCCTCCCCAATTCAGTCCTAAATCTGCTACAGAGATAATCATCAGTAACTAGGAAACTCTCCCTAAACTCCCACATCCAACAGGAAGAGCACACATCATTCTACTAATCTTTGCTCCTTCACAATCTACAGACCCAGAAAATAGCACCATCTTTTTGCTTCAAAAAACACTGCTCCAGGTTAATTTAGTGGTTTATATTTTTAAAATTTATCTCTATAATTTGACCATAAGACATTAGATATACGCCATTTAGCCCATAGTCTGCTTTACTACACAATCATGACTGATGTCTTTCTCAAGCCCATTTTTCTACTTTCTCCCTGTAAGCCTTGATCCCTTACTAATCAAGAACCTTTAAGTCTCTGTATTAAATACACTTCATGACTTTGCCTCCACAGCCCTCCACGGCAATAAATTCCACAGATTAATCACCTCCAGCTGAAGAAATCTCTTCTCATCTCAGTTCTAAAGGGTGTCCCTTTACTCTGAGATTGTGTCCTCAGGTGCTAGACTCTCCTGCTTATCGAAACATCTTCTCCACATCCACTCTATCCAGGCCTCTCAGTATTCTGTAAGTTTCAGTGTGATTTTCCTCCTCATCCTTCTAAACCACATAGAGTACAGACTCAGGGACCTCAACTGCTCCTCACATGACAAGTCCTTCATCCCCTGGACACCTTCCCATCAACACAACCTTGCTTAGATGCTCACAATACTAAAATGTGGTATGACCAGAGCCTTATACAGCTTCAGCACTATGTTTCTGCTCTTGTATTCTAGCTTTCTTGAAATGAATAATAACATTGCATTAGTTCTGAACTAGCACTCCCAAGTGCCTTTTGAACTTCAGATTTCAGAAGCCTTTCCCATTTAGAAAACAGTCAATGCCTCTACTCTTCCTACCAAAGTGCATAACCTCACACTTTCCAAATTGTACTCTATCTCTGCCCATTCTCCTAGCTTCTCCAAGTCTTTCTCCAGCCTCCCTGCTTCCTCAACACTACCTGCCCCTCCAATTACCTTTACATTATCTGCAAACTTAGCAATAATGCCCTTCATGAAGATCATTCATGTATAACGTGAATAGTTTGGTCTCAACACAGGCTCTTGTGGAACTCTACTAGTCATCAGCTGCTATCCTGAAAAAGACTCTTTCATCCTTACTCTCTGCCTTCTGCCAGTCACCCAATCCACTATCCATGCCAGTACCTTGTCCCTGAAACAGTAGGCTCTTATTTAGCAGCGTTTGGGGCTCAAACCTTTTGGGGAATATAAAGAAAAGTGCAGTGTAACTGTAACCTTCTCAGATGGGATTCTAACCTGATCAGAACAGTAGAAGGTACGGAGCTGTCATGGGTTTGGTAATCATTGGAAGAATAAAGTACCTGAAAGTATGGCAGGAATACATGGCCCAAGAGGAGAAAGCTGATATTAATGGATTTAGGGCTGTAACAAAATTAGAAAATATCAAGGGAATTCATGTTACGGAGGTGCAGGTGAAGTTAGAACAAGCATGTTCTGACTGTAACAGAGGTCAGGGAGTAGACCAATATAAAAAAACCAAAATTAAAGTCTGTTCTCAAATGATGGGTTGAAGTTGACTTACAAACAGGCTGAAGTCAGTTCAGAGCATTAATAATGTCCAGGTTTGGAGAGAATACATTCAGGAGCTATTTCAAGGACTGAATAACAGTGAATTAATGCTCAAGGCTTTCCAGTGAGAACAGAGGAGAATGGGAAATCAACAGAGGTTGATTCAGGAGTTCAGATATATGTAGTGCCTTAGATGAGCAGTATACATTGATGAATGGTATACTGAGTAGTTGTATTGATACTGGGAACCAGAGGGCAGAAACAGTTGCTGCAGGAATTGTAACAAGATCAGCCAGCTGGACCTCAGAGAATATGAGTTCCCTAATTGGGCTGTTAGTCTGGTCCACTCAGGGAGCCCTGGTTGACATAATAAGATGAATGTCAGGGATATTGGACCCCCAAATGCTTGACTCTGAGAGGCAGTGCTGTTTGAAAGGCTAAGAATTTATAAATAAAGGGTGATTGATGGTGGGATGCCAGCCTCTGAAGACTTATTTTAGGTACATTTACTGAATCGGTACAGGTGAAGGAGTGGGACTGTAAATCAATGAGCACACAAGATCAGACATGAAAGTTGACATGGAAAGTGATGGTGAAGACCTGAAGGATGAGTTAAAGAAACCGCTCCAAGAAGCAATGGATTATGCCTACAGGATTCTTAAGGGGTAGCAGACAGAAGTTGTGATACGCATTGGTACCAATGACATAAAAGTAGGGAAAGGGAGGAGGACCTGAAAAGAGAATAAAAGGAGTTAGATTGGAAGTTAGAAGGCAGGACGAGCAGAGCAGTACCAGTGCCATGTGCTAGTGAGGCTAGGAATAGAGAGCGAGTGCAGATGAACATGTGACTGCAAGGCTGGTGTAGGAGGGAGGGCTTCATATATGTGAATCATTGGGATACCTTCAGGGGGAGGTGGGACCTGTACAAGAAAGACGGGTTGCACCTGAACTGGAAAGGCACCAATATCCTGGGTTGGAAGTTTGTTAGAGCTCTTCAGGAGGGTTTAAACTAGATTGGCGGGGGGTGAGAACCTGAGCTATTGATCAGATGATGGAGTGGATAGTGTGCACTGAATCTGTGAAAAAGGATAGGCACTTAATAAGGCAAAAGAGCAGCCAGTGTGATGGGTCGAAGTGTGATGCAAGAAGTATTAGGAATAAGGGTTCAAACTCAGAGCATGGATCAGTTCTTGGAATTATGATGTTGTGGCCATTACGGAGACATGGATATCACAGGGGCAGGAATGGTTGTTGGATGTTCCAGGGTTTAAATGTTTCAAAAGCAATATGGGGGAAGGTATTAGAGGTGGAGGAGTGGCATTGCGATTCAGGGATAGTATCACAGCTGCAGAAAGGGAGATTGTCGAGGAGGATTTGTCTACAGAGTCGGTATGGGTGGAAGTCAGAAACAGGAAAGGAGCAGTCACTTTATTGGGAGTTTTCTACAGATCCCCCCAAAAGCAACAGAGACACAGAAGAGCAGATTGGGTGGCAGAACAGGCTGGTTGTCATGGGTGACTTTAACTTCCCTAATATTGACTGGAACCTACTTAGTTAAAATAGTTTGGATGGTGCAGTTTTTGTCAGGTGTGTCCAGAATGTTATATGTAGATAGGCTGACTAGAGGGGAGGCCATATTGGATTTGGTGCTTGGCATCGAACCATGCCAGGTGTCAGATCTCTCAGTGGGAGAGCATTTCAGTGATAGTGATCACAACTCCATGATCTTTACTATACTCATGGAGAGGGATAGGAGCAGATGATTTGGGAAAATAGGAGAAAGTGAGGACAGCAGATGCTGGAGATCAGAGTCGAGTATCTGAAGCTAGAAAGCACAGCCAGTTAGGCAGCATCCAAGAAGCAGGAGAATCAACATTTCAGGCTAAACCCCTTCATCAGGTCTGGAAAAGTATTTAATTGGGGAGGGGGAATTACAATGCTATTAGGCAAGAACTGGGGCACCTAAATTGGGAAGAGATGTTCTCAGGGAAATGCACAATAGAAATGTAGAAGTTGTTTAGGAAGCACTTGCTGATAGTGCTGGACAGGTTTGTCTCACTGAGGCAAGGAAGGAATGGTAGGTTGAAAGAATCTTGGGTGACAAGTGATGTGGAACATCAAGTCAAGAGGAAGAAGGAAGCTTACTTAAGGTTGAGGAGGCAAGGATCAGACAGGGCTTCAGAGGGTTACAAGGTAGCCAGGAAAGAATTGAAGAATGGGCATGAAAAAGCTTTAGAGGTAGGATTAAGGAAAACCCTCAGGCGTGTAACACTTATGTGAGGAACAAGAGGATAGCCAGAGTGAGAGTAGGACCAATCAGGAATAGTGGAGGGAACTTGTGCCTGGAGTCGGAGGAGGTCTTTAATGAATACTTTGCTTCAATATTCACAGCTGAGACAGACATTGACATTTCTGAGGACAGCATGAAACAGACTGATATGCTAGAACAGGTTGATGTTAGGAAGGAGGATGTGCTGAAAATTTTGAAAAACATAAGGATACATAAATCAACTGGGCCAAATGGGATATAACCTAGGCTACTTACATGAATCAAGGAAAGAGACTGCAGTGCCTTTGGCGATGATCTTTGCTTCCTCACTGTCCACTGGAGTAGTGCCAGATGATTGGAGGGTGGCAAATGTTATTCCCTTGTTCAAGAAAGGAAATAGGGATAATCCTGGGAATTACAAACCAGTCAGTTTTACGTCAGTGGTGGGCAAAGTATTGGAGAGGATTCTGAGAGACAGGATTTATGATTACTTGGAAACCCATAGTTTGATTAGAGATAAGTCAGCATGGCTTACTGAGGGGCAGGCCATTCCTCACAAACCTTATTGGATTATTTGATGATATGACAAAACACACTGATAAAGGTAGAATACTGGATGTGGTGTACATGGATTTTAGCGAGGCATTCGGTAAGGTTCCCCATGGTAGGTTCATCCAGAAAGTAAGGAGGCATGGGATACAGGGAAAACTGTCTGTCTTGTTACAGAATTGTCTGACCCATAGAAGACAGAGGGTGGTGGTAGACAGAAAGTATTCAGCCGGGAGCTCAGTGACCAGTGGCGTACCGCAGGGATAGGTTCTCTGATCTTCTGTGATTTTTACAAATGGCTTGGATGAAGACGTGGAAGGGTGAGTTAGTAAGTTTGCTGATGACATGAAGGTTGGTGGAGTTGTGGACAGTGTGGAGGGCTGTTGTAGGCTGTAATAAGACATTGACGATGCAGAACTGGGCTGATAAGTGTCGGATGGAGTTCAATCTGGGAAAGTGTGAAGTGATTCATTTTGGAAAATCGAATTTGAATGTAGAACAGGGTTAAAGGCAGGATTCTTACCAGTATGGAGGAACAGGAGGATCTTGGGGTCCATGTCCATAGATCCCTCAAAGTTGCCGCTCCAGGTTGATAGGGTTGTTAATAAGGCTTACGATGTGTTGGCTTTCATTAGTAGGGGGTGGAGTTTAAGAACTGTGAGGTTATGCTGCAGCTCTATAGAGTCCTGTTTAGACCACACTTAGAATATTGTGTTCAGTTATGGTCGCCTCATTACAGGAAAGTTGTGAAAGCTTTAGAGAGGGTGCAGAGGAGATTTACGAAGATGCTGTCTGGACTGGAGGTCATGTCTTATGAAGAAAGGTTGAAGGAGCTAGGGCTTTTCGCATTGGAGCTAAGAAAGATGAGAGGTGACTTGACAAAGGTGTACAGGATGTTGAGAGGCATAGATAGTGTGGATAGCCAGAGACTTTTCCTCATGCCAGAAATGTCTATCATAAGGAGGCATAATTTTAAGGAAATTGGAGGAAGGTTTCGGGGAGATGTCAGAGGTAGTTTCTTTACTCAGAGAGTGGTGGGTGCGTGGAATGCACTGCCAGCAGTGGTAGTAGAGTCAGATACATTAGAGACATTTAAGCGGCTCTTGGATAGGCACATGGAAGTTAGTACAATGAAAGGTATGTAGGTTTGTCTGATCTTAGAGTAGGATAGAAGGCCGGCACAACATCAAGGGCTGAAAGGCCTGTACTGTGCTGTACTGTTCTATGTTCAAAATAAACAGCAAAACAGACATCGTTTATCAGCAAGGGAGCAGAATGGAAACACACAGTAGATTAGAGGTAACTCAGCATAGAGTGAAAAGTTTCACACTAAGCAGCAGAAAACAGCCCATGCATGAATAAAAACTGATAACAAAGATTAACCAGGCTGAGTAGAAAGTAGTGTAGCTGGAGATTACAGTTAAACTGAACATCAATAGAGAAATTAACTTCAACCCAGAGAAGATTGAGTTCTGAACAGAAACCTGAATACCCAGGTGAAGGTCAGAAGCTAGGAATGTAGTGAAATAGAGTCCTGGAGGTTAACAGTGGTAAGTAGGATGAGGAGTGTAATGCTCTTGCCTGAAACAGGTTACTGTGCCTTACACCCTGAAATGATTAAATGTTACAACAGTCATAACAACTGAAGTGAACAGTGTAATCCAACAAAGTAAAATAACTCTGATGCAGGAAGTCCAGGAGCACAAGGAAATGAAACATATGCAGACTTCTAGGGATTTGAGAAGAGAACAGAAAAAGCCGAACCAAGAAATCTGAAACTGAAGCCTGGACAATTGGGGTGAAATTGAAAAATACTTTAGTGTCCTGGCTGATGCTCAGCCTTTAACAGACATCACTAAAAACAAATAATCTGGTATCTTTTAATTCAATGCCATTTGTGACACCTTGCTGTGTGCAAATTGGCTGCTTCTTTTCCCACATTTCAACATCGCCTACCTAAAGTACTTAACTGGCTGAAAGCACAATGATGTCTTGAACTTGTGAAATACTTTCCAACTGTTTATTTAGAGGTCTACAAAACAGAAATAAGTCAGAATTCTGATTTCAAGAAGTGCCTTCAAACAATGCTTTCATCACAGAATACTTACAGCATGCACTACTTTCATGGCTAATGTTATGTCTATGGCATTAAGTAGGAGACAAGAACATCTTTTGAGTTTTTCTGGGCCATTGACATCACCTTCCCCCTAATCCTTTGATACGCTTAAGCCTTACCTTATAGGACTTAAGTGTTTGTGGGCTCTGTGACCTCTTCCAGTTCTGGTCTGCTCTCTATTTTTGTTACATCTTATCCTGCAAATGGAGAACTTTAGAATCTGCAAGTTTTGAGAGTGCATAGAGTGACATAAATATATTGCCCAGCAGATCACCCTGTCTGACAGTAAATTAACATGTCTCAGATAGCTAGCTAGTTTTACAAAAAACGATTTGTAGGTTATGAATGTATACTTGGTGTTGTACCTGACATCCAAAGCTTTCTTCAGATTATCCATCTTTTTCAACTACATGTCGGACATTAGGATTATAAATAATATTAACTTTTTTTGCAATGTGCTGCTTTTGAAAAAGATATCGTATCCTATATATAAGATAATAGTCCTTTCTCAAACTTTTTCTATCAAATCCAGACTATTATAGTGAAAAAAAAAGAAACTGCTATCTTAAAGGATTTCAAAACTTCAGACATCTACTTGCTGTGTCCTGCACAAAGGCAGTGGTGTAAATAAATGTCTAAGCTACTGAAATACTATGCAGGTACTTAATGACTGTGCAAGTACTCCATTGAGAGCCTACAGTGTGGACGAGATGTATGCTTGAAGAAATCAGTTTTTGGGTCGGGTGGGGGGGTATAAATTGGCACTACGGGTCACTGGATTCAACAGTATGTCTGTTTCCTCTGCAGTGATGCTGCCAGACCTGCTGAGTTTCTCTAGCAATTTCTGTTTTTGTTTTTGTTTGTTTCAGATCTCTAGTATTTATAGTTCTTTGTTCAATTTTATCACATACCTACAGAGTTTTCCAGACTCTGACAGCGGGAATGTGTATTAACTGAAATGTTAGTGGCTGAATTAAATAATAAATCACCAGATAATTTCATTTTTTTAAAAACCAAACTGTTATTTTAATTTTAATTTAACAGCAAGGACAAGTTTAATTCCATTTAATTTCACCGAATTTGATTAATTTAACCCGATCAATGAAGATTCACCTACAAAATCCTTAATTCATATATGGTTTCACTGCTAACTTCCCTGTCTGGTCAAGTGACCAGACCATTAACCCATAAGGAAATTGTAAGAAGTTAGGTACAGGAGAAAATTGGCACTAACCCACTTATTGGAAAAAAGACAAAGATTTATAGAAGAGTAAAAATATTTGCTCTTATGCGCACAGTCAAGACTACATTTATAGGTGTAAAATAAATATTAAAATGCAACTCAACTTTAAATATTGTATACGCTGTCCTCAACTGTAGATTTTAATTGCAATGATTTTTAAGTTTTCTGGTTTGCTTTGGCATTTGTTATGCTCATCATTGCTTGGATTTGCTTTGTGGAATGTTTATTGCTGCCATCTCATGGCCATTTCCAAACCAACGTGAATTTCAAAAACTTGACAATTCAGTTAATTGAGCAAGCAGCAATGGTTTCATTAGCTATTCTAGCTGTTCTGCAGAAAAAACATTGAGATAATTATCCTATCAATCAGCAGAATTGAATGTTGAAAGGTACAAGAGGCAAGTTTCAGGTTTTCCAAATGGAAACTGAAGCCATGAGAGTCAATTGTATGATCTGCACCCAATAGTGCAGTTCTCTACGCCCTTGGAGCATCAATCTCTCCAGCAGTCACAACTCTCCAGTAGTCACCCTCTCCATTCTAAAATCTCTAAAATTGGAAAACATAGAAAACATGCTTACCAGTTCAAATTGTGATCGTATTCACAAAATCTTATATCACAAATCTTTCATTTATGAATTTTTTGTCAATGCATTACAGTTCACAGAGATGCTGTATTCATTCGTCATGATGAATGGTAAAGACAGCCTTGGTGATTTGAGAAGTAAGTCTTCATGTTCTCATCTGATAGTTAAGGACTGCAATTCCACAAGTATGCTCGCAGAACACCGCATTGATGAATGTTATGTCAATCAACCATGAGCTCCTTTTGATTCATTTGAAACCAATTATACATTAATTTACAGACAAAAGACACTTCAAATAAAAAATGTCAATTTCACTTTAAATAGTTGATACAACAAACATATATATTATACAATTCCCATCAGTCTGTGCACAGATGTGCAATACCTGGCTATGCAGTTCCACACTATGCATTTTGTTATTCAGGTCAGGCGTCCTACTCCATAACACCTTTGAATTTTACAGGTACAGTTATCATCAGCAAGGGACACTTATTTGATATGAGCCGATAGAGATAACCCAGTATTCCAGTGACACCATAGTGCACATGCTGCCAACTATTAGAATCAATTATTGTTTTCTGTCTCTCAGCCAATTTGGATCCATCTTGTCATTCTCTTGGTAACCTTGGGCTTTCACTTTTTGGACCAGTCAGCCATGTGAGATCGTCAGAGTCAGTCTGGATTTCTAAAGGGGAAATGGTACTTAACTTAAGTAGTGGAGGTTTTTGAAGAAGTTAAAGAAAGTGTCAATGAGGGTAACAGTGGTATACATGGATTTCTAGCAGACATTTGATACATTGCCACACAATGGACATATGAGGAAAGTTAAAGGTCTTGAAATAACATTGATACAAAATTGACTGAGCTATAGGAAACAAAGTAATGATCATTGATATTTTTTGGGCTGGAAGGTTTGTAGTGGACCTCCTTAAGAGTGGGTATTGGGCCTCTTGTTTTTCATTATAAGTATTAATGATCTAGATCTTGGTGAGCAGGGAGCAAACCCAAAGTTTGTAGATTTCATAAAATTTAGAACTGTGAATTGCGAGGCAAGTGTTGCACTTCAAAAGAATTTAAATTAGTTGGTGGAATGGGTCGATGAGAGTAAATGAGCTTTGATGCAGAGGAGTGTGAAGCGGTGCATTTTGATAGGAAGAACATTGAGAGACAATATAAAATATGGGATACAATTCTAAAATGAGTGCAAGAACAAAGGGATGTAGGTGTAAAGGTGTGCAGATCACTGAATTTGATGGGACAAGTTGAGAGAACAATTAATAAACTATACACTATTTATTACAGGGAATAGAATACAAAAGCAAGGACATGTTGCTGAACTTGTAGGATACATTCAGACCTGAGCTCATGTGTTGTGTACAGTTCTGGGCATCACATATAGGAAGGATTGTGGAAATATTGGAGAGAGTGCATAAGTGATTTGTAAGAATGGTTCCAGGGATGGGACATTTCTGTTATCATGATAGATTAAAGTTGGGACTATTTTTTTACTTGTAGAGAAGGCTAGAGGGAGATTTGATAAGAGGTTTTCTAAATCATAAGGGGGCTGGATAGAGTAAATAGGGAGAAATTGTTCTTATTTATAAATGAATCAAGAATCAGAGCAAATAGTCAGAGTATGGAATGCACTGTCTGGAAGTGTGGTACAAACAGGTTCATGAGAATTAATGATTATTTGGATAAAAAATATTGTACAGGGATATGGTGGAAAAGGAGGAGAATGCCTATTTCCAATGATGCTCATTTGAACAACATGTTTAGACACAATGGACTGAGTGGTTCTTTCTGTGCAGTAATACTTCTGTGATCTTACTAAATTCCACACAGACAGCATTCACTGCAATACCCTTATCAATCCTCTGTTTATTCCTCAAAAATTCAACTGTTAGTAAGACACAACCTTCCTTTAACAAAATCATGCTGCCTCCATTTTATCTGTGTATATTTCCAAGTGATAATTTATTCTGTGTCTCAAACTTGATCTGAATAATTCATCAAATTCTAAAGTCAGACAGCCAGGCCTATAATTATTTGACCTACCCCAGCTGCTCTTTTTAGACAATGGTATAATGTTCACAGACTTTCAAACCTCTGGTAGCACTCCTGTGTCTAATGAGGATTGTAAATGATCCATAGACCTACCTTTATATGCTTCCTTTAACAGCCTGAATGCAATCTATTCAGCCTTAATGCTTCATCCACCTTCAAGGATCAATCCCTGCAGTGCTTATTGCATCTAATATTTCACACTTACTATCAATCTAAAAAGTCTGCAACATCCCTTTTGTGAAGCCAAAGTCTTGGTTAAGAACAGTGTGTACATCTTTTGCATTCACACACGTACGTTGTCATGACACACGAGGGCAGTCTGCTGGAAATCAAGCCCCACTATTCCCAGCGATACAGAAATGTAAAGTCCATTACTTAGGATAAAAGCAACCTACTTCATGATCCTTCAGTAACAAACAAAAAACATTTTAAAATTCCTAAGTATGTACAATGAAAATAAGGATTTATAATTAATGCAATATAAATTTAACCCCTTTTAAAAATCAAAACACAAATATGATGAGAAGAGGGGAAAATAAAGGTGAGAAGAACACGAGTCCAAAATCACAAAACTATGCTGGTTAGTTTCACAATCTTCTTCCTTACTTCAATCATGCCTTGAGGTTATCTGCACAGAAATATCAGTCTTTAGTTCACCAGTTGCTTAATTAGAAGTATCCTTCTGTTGGTTCTTGACTTTTACAACTATTTCTTGCTGCATCTCTGTATGTAGTTTATCTGTTCTTATGATAGCAAACTTGAGGATAACTTTACATGTGAGGGTGGGGAGGCAGGGAGAGATTGATGCAATAAACTTCAGGTTGTCTACCTGCTTTTTATTTGTTCGATTCCTTCTGTCTGTTTAAATTGGAACCTGGTCAATCAGAAGCTTGTTTCTCTACCAAGTTCTCCTGAACCCACAATGAATAGTTCAACTTTGTCTGGACTTAACGTCCGCAAAAATTAACTTTGTTTCATGTACCCCATCTAGCCTTCTTTTCACACAATTGCGAACAACTCCTTGTACTGTCTTGCCTTTTGAAAGCAATATCCATGTTAGCGGGTTTCAAGAAGATTTGTAGCTCAGGTTGAGGTTCTGGATGTAAGTTTGCTCGCCGAGCTGGAAGATTCATTTTCAGATGTTTTGTCACCACACTAGATAACATCATCAGTGAGCCTCTGGTGAAGCACAGGTGTTAGTGACCTGCTTTCTAGCTATGTTTAGGTTTCCTTGGGTTGGTGATATCATTTCCTGTGGCGATGTTAGTTCCTGTTCTTTTCCTCGAGGGTGGTAGATGGAGTCCAAGTCAATGTGTTTGTTGATAGAGTTCCAGTTGGAATGCCATACTTCTAGGAATTCTTGTGCATGTCTCTTTTTGGCTTCTCCTAGGATGGATGTGTTGTCCCAGTCAAAGTAGTGTCTGTCCTCGTCTGTATGTAAGGATATTAGTGAGATTGGGTCGTGTCTTTTTGTGGCTAGTTGATGTTCATGGATCCTGGTGGCTAGTTGATGTTCATGGATCCTGCTGGCTAGTTTTCTGCCTGTTTGTTCAATTTAGTGTTTGTCACAGTTCTTGCAAGTTATTTTGTAAATTACATTAGTTTTGCTGGTTGTCTGTATGCAGTCTTTCATTAGCTGCTGTTTTAGTGTGTTGGTGGGCTACCATGATGCCAAGGGGTCTGAGTAGTCTGGCAGTCATTTCTGAGATGTCTGATGGAGGGAAGAGTGGCTAGGGTTTCTGGACATGTTTTGTCTGCATGGTTAGGTTTGTTGCTCAGAAATCGGCAGATTGTGTTCATTGGGTACCCGTTCTTTTTCAATACACTGTATAGATGATTTTGCTCTGCTCTTCGTAGTTCCTCTGTGCTACAGTGTGTGGTAGCTCCTTGAAATAAGGATCTAATGCAGCCAACTGGAACTCTATCAACAAACTCTATCAACTCTACCAACAAACTTGGACCCCATTTATCATCCTCTGAGAAAAAGACAGGAACTTACATCTGCACAGGAAATGACATCACCAACCCAAGAAAGCAGGTCACTAACACCAATGCTCCACCAGAGGCTCACTGATTGTTACCTAGTATGGTGAGAAGATGTCTGAAAATGAACCTTCCAGCTCAGCGAGCAAACTTACATCCAATATCCATTTTATTTTTCATTTTCAGTCCATAGTTTTAAAAAAAGTGGCCTCCTATAGTATATTAATTTGGACCCCACCGTTTCCTTAGTTAGCTTCTTGTTTCTAATGTACTAAAACATCTTTGGGAGAAGATTTGAAGGAGAATAGAGGCTTGGGATGGTAGGTTTAGATGAGAATATATGAGAAACTTGAATGTAACATAAATGTCAGCATGGACTAGTTGGGCCAAACAGTATTTTTTTCTGGCTGCAAATCTAATGACTAGGGATTCAGCAATGTTAATGGCATTGAATGTGATGGGGAGATCACAGATTTCTTATTATTGCAAATATTGCCACACAAGTGCCAAGTAATATTATATCACTTATGGATTTAGTCCAAACCCAAATGCTGTCGATCTTGCTGCATATGGACATAGTACATTAACTTCTTCTGTATCTGAGGTATCGTGAATGTTCAGCACCAGTGAACATTCTCACTTCTTACTCTATGATGATGGGAAAGTCATTGATGATACAATTTGATGATTTGTTCTTCTTAGAATACTCTAACAACAATAAGCATCTTTCTTTGTGTTGGATATAACTCGAGCCAATGGATAACTTTGCCATAATTGCAACTGAACTCTACCGTTCTGAAAAGAAAGACATACTGCTTTAAGATTTTTATCCTGTTCTTAGAACGTAGAACATAACAGCGCAGTACAGGCCCTTTGGCCCTCGACGTTGCGCCAACCTGTGAAACCAATCTGAAGCTCATCTAACCTACAGTATTCCATTGTTATCCATATATTTATCCAATGACCATTTAAATGTTCTTAATGTTGGCAGGTCTACTGCAGACAGGGCATTCCACGCCTTTACTACTCTCTAAGAACCTACTTCTGACATCTGTCCTCCATCACCCCTCAATTTAAAGCTGTGTCCCCTTGTGCTAGCCATCACCATCTGAGGAAAAAGGCCTCGCTGTCTACCCTAATTCTCTGATCATCTTGTATGTCTCCATTAAGTCACCTCTTAACCTTCTTCTAACAAAAACAGCCTCAAGTCCCTCAGCCTTTTCTCATAAGACCCTCCCTCCATACCAGGCAACATCCTGGTAAATTTCCTCTGCACCCTTTCCAATGCTTCCACATCCTTCCAATAATGCGGTGACCAAAACTGTACACAATACTCCAAGTACAGCTGCACTAGAGTTTTGTACAGCTGCACCATGACCTCATAGCTCTGAAACTCAATCCCTCTACCAATAAAAGTTAACACACCATATGCCTTCTTAACAACCCTATCAACCTGGGTGGCAACTTTCAGGGATCTATGTAGACGAACACCAAGATCTCTCCTGGGGCTGGAGGGGCTGATTGTGGAGTTCTTCAGGGCATTCTGGGACATCCTGGGGAGCACTTACACACAGGTCCTGGGGGAGTGTCTTACTGCCGAAGAGTTGCCCCTTTCTTGGTGCAGGGTGGTCAACATCCTGCTGCCAAAGGGAGACCTTCGTTCTTGGAAGAACTGGCATCCAGTTTGCCTCCTCGACACGGATTACAAAATTTTCACCAGGGTGTTGCCTTGTCTGGCTTCCATGCTGGCTCACATGATTCATTCAACCAGTCTTACATGGTCCCAGGCTGGAGGACACACAACAACGTCCATCTGACCCGGGACCCGATCCATTTCTGTCGACGGGCTGGTCTGCCAGGGCCTTCCTGTCAACCAAAAGGCGTTCAACAGGGTCAATAATGAGTATCTGCTCAGGACTCTGTGGGCATTCAGCTTCAGGATGCAGTTCGTCGTCCAAATCGGACATTTGAACACCACCGCAGCGTGTCTGGTTAAAGTTAATGGGTGCCTGACGGTGCTCCTCCGCTTTGGGAGAGTACGCCAAGGCTGCCCCATCCAGCCAGCTGTATTCCCTGTGTGTGGAGCCTTTCCTGTGCCTCTTGCAGAAGAGGTTGTCGGGGCTGGTTCTGCATGGTGCAGACACTGGGGTGATCCTCTCGCCAATGTGCTCACTTTCACCGACCCAGCTGACATGGAGAGGATGTGCGAGTACCAGGCAGTGTACTCAGCAGCATCTTCTGCCAGCATTAACTGAGCCAAGTGTTCAGGACTACTGGTCAATCCGTGGCGGGTGGACTCTCTGCCGAAGGAGTTATGGGGGTTCAGCTGGAACTCCTCTCCTCTACTTGGGAGTCTACCTCAGCCCGGCTGAGGATTCCTGGCCGACGAACTGGCAGGAGCTGAAGGCCAAAGTCTCTGCTCGCCTAGGCCGCTGGACAGGACTGCTCTGAGTGCTATCTTACAGGAGTCGAGTGCTGATTATAAACCAGCTGGTGGCCGCCATGCTGTGGTACCGGCTGGTCCCTTTAGTCCCTCCTCCTGATTTTGTCGCTGACATCCAGAGAACGTTAGTTCATTTCTGGGACAAAAGAATGCACTGGGTTGCTGCGCAGGTCCTGAGTCTCCCTATTGAGGAGTGTGGTCAGTTGCTGGTGTGCATCCGCACCCACGTGGCGACTTTCTGCCTTCAGGCTTTGCAGCGATACGTTTACATTGAGCCTCCTCCTAGGTGTTGTGCCCTGGCAACGTATTTTTTCCCGACAGGGGCATAACCTCAACTATGACATGCAGCTCCTGTTCATCAACCGTGATAGTTTGGAGGTTATTCTGAGGACGCTGCCTATCTTTTACCAGGACCTGATCACTGACTGGAACATGGTTGAATTGCGTCGCACCTACACTCTAGCATGAGTAGCAGCTATAGTCAAGGAGCTGTTGCTCAGGAATCCGCACCCCTGTACTCGTGGGTTCGAGTGGCTGTCGGAGGGAGGGCCGTGGCCGTGAGGGTGATCAGGGTCGGGGACTTGCTGGGTGGTGGAGGTCTGGGCTGGACGCTGCCGCAGGATATAGCAAGCAGGGCAGCAGTAGACATCCGGTTCATGGCCACTGCCATTCGACACCTTAAAACGGCGGTGCTGGAACCCGACATAGTGCACTTGGAGGATGCTCAGATATGCGGTGGAATCCCATCTGCGCTTACCCTGCCTGGACGGAATTTCACATTGGCCCCAAGGTCCCGTACTTTCCCAGAAACCTGTGCCCCACAACCTAAGCTGCCTCCGGAGTTTTAGTTTTGCCTCTTTTAGGGATGTAAAACAGCAGGCCCTGTATTGACTGCTGCTGCACATCATCCACCTCTTTACCCTCATCCACCGCCCGGACACACTTTGGCGTGCCCATTTGCCGATGGGGATCCCCAGTGGAGGGCCGTTTATGTGGGAGTCCTCTTGGGGTTCTGGGGTGGAGGGTGCTGCACGCGGCAGTCCCCTGTAACCGCAGATTGCGGTGGTTCACTGACACCCAGCCCAACCGCTTTGTGTGTGGTGCTATGGTGTCTGTGGACCACGTATAGATTGGGTATGGGCCCTTGCACTCCCTTTTTAGTTTTCTTGAGAACCCTCTCCTCTGATTTTGGCTGCACTTCAGTCAAACACTCCTGCTCAGTGTGGAGGGGGGGGGGGGGGGGGGGGGGGGGTGGGGTGGGTAGGTAGGTCAGAGGATCTCCTTGTGGATCTGCTCCTGGGCCTAGCCAAATTGGCCATAAATAGGTCCAGGCAGCAGGCTGTGGAGGGGAAGGGGGAGGGGGTGAGATTGCCTGCCCCTCTTCCGCATTTATGTCAGAGCCCAGGTGTCCCTGGAGAAGAAACATGTGGTATCCACCGACACCTGAGATTTTCAGGGAAAGATGGGCACCACAGGGAATGGAGTGTATTATTTCTCCCTACAACTCTATTTTGACTTAATCCCTGCCTTCCTTCCCCTTCACTGCTTGACCACGCAGCCTTGCCCTCTCTGAGAAGGGCACTGCTTGTCACTGGCCACTCGGGTGTTTCCTTTCTTCCTAGTGGTGGAATATAAAGATTTATACACTTGTTTTTCACTGTAGAAAATTTTTTAAAATTAAAAACACTGCAATGTCTCTGCTCATCCACAGTACGAAGCATCTTACCATTAGCCCAATACTCTGCATTTCTGTTACTCCTTCCAAAGTGAATCACCTCACACTTTTCCACATTAAACTCCATTTGTCACCTCTCAGCCCAGCTCTACAGCTTATCTATGTCCCTCTGTAACCTGCAACATCCTTCCACATTGTCCGCAACTCCACCAACTTTAGTGTCATCTGCAAAATTACTAACACATCCTTCGATGCTGTCATCCAGGTCATTTATAAAAATGTCAAACAGCATTGGCCGCAAAGCAGATCCTTGCGGTACACCCCTAGTAACCGAACTCCATGATGAATATTTCCCATCGACTACCACCTTCTGTCTTCTTTCTGCTAGCAAATTTCTGATCCAAACCGCTAAATCACCCCCAATCCCATGCCTCCATATTTTCTGCAATAGCCTACCATTGGGAACCTTATCAAACACTTTACTGATATCTATATCCTTGTCAGGACAATTCACAAGAATGTTGTATTTCCAAACAATTACAAATTTACTACAGGAAAAAAAAGGTGCCAATTGATTGGTGAGTGGAATCAAAAAGGCCAAAGTGTTGGCATGGAGATAACAATGAAGAACTAAAAGCTCCCTAAATATCTTAGTAATTCTAAAAATGCACATGCAATTAGTCATATAGATGTATAGCATGTGTGGGATATAAATGAATTAATGTTATTTCTGCAAGTATAAATTCTGATACAGAATAGGAATGAGAAAATACATATTCAGCAAAAAGAAAGGATATGTGAGCATGAGACATGAATACAGAACAATGGTGGATATATGGGCAAACAGGAAAACATCTGTTCTCCTCGCTTGTACAGAGACACAGGAACAAACCCTAATTAAAGAGGTCAAAGTGGCCTCTGGATGGAAATAGATGCTGATAGAAGAAAAGATATGCCTAATCAATAATCTATAATAGACTGACGTCAAACACCCTTATGGGAGTCAGAGATAAGAGTTTGTCACGGACAAAACAGGATAAACAGAAGTTGTGGGATCAGTCTGAAGGAAATGAGTGACGTAAGCGAAGCAGGAAACAAACAATGGAATAAGGAAAAATATGGGGATTCAAACTGTATAAATTTCGAGAGTTTGTTGGATTTGGTGTGCATTTTGTCATTAATTCTTGTAGAGAGAGGAGGAAAACTTCTTCAAGGCAGGCATCCTTGCAAGAGGATTCGCAGTAGGGTTAAAATCAACGAGGTAAAAACAATGACTGCAGATGCTGGAAACCAGATTCTGGATTAGTGGTGCTGGAAGAGCACAGCAGTTCAGGCAGCATCCAAGGTGCAGCAAAATCGACGTTTTTGTCCAAAACCACTAATCCAGAATCTGGTTTCCAGCATCTGCAGTCATTGTTTTCACCTTTCTGTCCAACTTGTCCATTCCAACCAGATATCCTAAATTAATCTAGGATTAATTAATTTGCCAGCACTTGGCTCATATCCCTCTCAACCCTTCCTATTCATAAACCCATCCAGATGTCTTTTAAATGTTGTAATTGTACCAGCCTCCACCACTTCCTCTGGCAGCTCATTCCATATACACACCAACCTCTCTGAAAACATTGCCTCTTAGGTCCCTTTTAAATTTTTCCCCTCTCACCCTAAATTTATGTCCTTCAGTTCTGGATTCCTCCACCCCAGGGAAAAGACCTTATCTATTTACACTATCCATGCTTCTCGTAATTTTACAAACTTCCATAAGGTCACATCTCAGTCTCCAATGTGCCAGGGAAAACTGCTCCAGCCAATTCAGCCTCTTCCTTTTGCTCAAATGCTCCAATCTTGGCAACATTCTTGTAAACCATTTCTGTACCCGCTCAAGTTTTACAATGTCCTTCCTTCTGTTTACAGTGAAGCATAAATGAGCCACATTAACAGATTAATGGATTACCTTAAGCCTTTAGTTATTAACACAATCAAGATTATGGAGTAATTGTTGCCCAATGACAGAATCACATGGAATGGTAAGAATTTTGTTTGCATTCAAAACAGCTGCACTTACAAAACTCTATCTATAGCCTGCTTACAAAGAAATTAAGGAACATTATTGGATCAGCTAATCCCTGGTACTTGCATTCTATGTGGCATTCATGCATATTGCTGCTCAATCAAAGAGTAGCCCAGACATCAATTTGGACTGGCAGGAGCGTAGTGATTAGTGGAAAATACTACTTCATAGTAATAACATCTTAATGTCACTCAACCAAATGTTGCCTTCAATGTTAAAGGCAATTAATTTTCACTTCATCACTGGAATTTAACATATTACCCCCATTTGTACCAAAACCTGCAACTGAGTGGCCCAGATGGAACCCTAACCGAGCATTGGGGAATTTATTTTTGTCTAAGTACCACTTTTGAAGGTGATGATAATGCTATCATTTATGTAGATGACTGCAAGTAGGATAACAGGGCAGTATTTTTTTGCTTATTCTCTGTTGGGACATGATTGCAGTTGGCTGGGTCTGCAATTATTGCCAAGCTCTAGTTGCTCTTGAGGTGGTGGTGGTGAGTGGCCTTCTTGAACCACTGCAATTTGACCTTCAATGCAATTAAGACAATGCCAGGATTTAAACCTAACAATGCTGAAGGAACAATGATATAATTACAAGTCAACATAGTGTGTATTTGGAGGGGAACTTGCTAGATGGTAGTAATCAAGAGTCTGGAAGGTGCAAAAGACAGCCAAATCCAATCCAGTCAGGACATCTCTCAGCAAATATCCACATCAAGCACCAAGAATAATACAGCATAGGAACAGGCCTTTCCACCCTCCAAACTTGCACCAACACATTTTGCCCTTCCATACTAAAACTGTCTTCACTTACAGGATCTATGTCCCTCTATTCCCTTCCTATTCATGTATTTGTCCAGGTGCTTCTTGAATGCTATTGAGTCTGCTTCCAACACCTCCCTCTGCAGCAGATTCCAGGCTCTCACCACTGTGAAAAACATGCCTCACATCTCCTTTAAACTCCATCCCCCCCACCCCACTCCTTGAACCTGTGTTTCACCAATAATTCACCCCTCTACCCTGGGAAAAAGCCTCATACTTTCCACTCTAACGATGTTTTAAACTTCTATCAGGTCACCCCTAAACCTTCTGTGCTCCAGTGAAAACGAACCTAGTCTATCCAACCTTTCTTCACATCTAAAATCCCCCATACCAGGCAACATTCTGGTAACCTTTTCTGCACCCTCTCCAAGGCATCTACATCATTCTGGTAGTGTGGTAACTAGAACTGTACGCAATATTCCAAATGTGGCCAAACTGAAGTTCTATAAAGCTGCAGCATAGCTTGTCTATCATTATACTCAATGCCCCTTCCAATGAAGGCAAGCATGCTAGAAGCCTATTTCTACTACCTTATCTATCTGTGTTGCCACCTTCAGCGATCTGTGGATTTGCATGCCCGGATCCCTATGCATATCAATACTCCCAAGGGTTCTGTCATTCACTGTATTACTTCCTCCTGTACTTGACCTTCCAAAATGCATCACCTCATCTGTCCGGATTAAACTCCATCTGCCATATTTCTGCCCATACCTCCAATTGTACTATATTCTGCTGTATCCTCTGACAATCCTCACTATCCACAACTCCACCAATCTTTGTATGGTCTGCAAACTTACTAATTAGACCAGCTATGTCTTCCTCTAAATCATTTGTGTAGATCACAAACAGCAGAGGTTCCAGCACTGATCCCTGTGGAACACTAGTCACAACCCTCCATTCTGAAAAGCATCCTTCCATCGCTACCCTCTGTCTCATACGACCAAGCCAGTTCTGTATCCATCTTGCCAGCTCATCCCAATACCATGTGAGTTCACCTTTTGTATCAGTGTGCCATAAGGGATCTTGTCAAAGGTTTTACTGAAGTGAACATCAACCACTTTTCCCTCCATCATCTCCTCAAAAAACTTTTATCAAGTTAGTGAAACATGACCTCCCCCCACAAAACCACACTGTCTATTGCTAATACATCCAATCTCACTTTGAAATGCATACAATTCTTATCCCTGAGAATCTTTTCCAATAATTTCCCTACCACCATGAGACATTGTTGATTAAATGCCGACGTTGCATCTGGACTGCAACAGTGTAACCAGGAGCAGGGCTAATTCTGGAGCACAAGCATTCAATATTATTGCTGGGATGTTGACAAAGCCCATAGCTTTTGCTATATTGGGTACATTTAACCATTTCCTGATACTACATGGAGTAAATCAATATGGCCAAAGAGTGCCATTTGAGACACTGGGGGCCACAGGAGGAGGCAGACATGGATTAGAGAATAATTACTGATTTATTAAAATATCTTCAATGAAAGCAAACTGTAATACTCAAAGTCCTCTCTCTCTCTTTCCTGCCTTTGACTCTAACTTCTTTATAAGGATCAAATTCCATATCTTCACTTGACAACACTCCACAGGAAGTGACTGAGATGATAATCTCAGCAAAGTTACACAGTGCATTGGTCATTATTTCTCTCAGGTCATTACACAGACAAAGTAAATAATAAAATTATATTCTATAGTTGTACAACTTAGCAAATAATTTTAAGCAATGTAATAAGTGATTGCATGTCTTGCAAGAAGTAAACAAATTCAGTCACAAAGTAGGAAGGACAGTTTTACTTCAGATTTGCTCAATTACAGTCAGAGGCTTCTTTGATTCTTTTAAGCAGAAATGATAAATTTCAGACAATGTACCATGTCTCCTACGTAATAGTCAGAAATTTGATCTTAGTTCTACAAGACATATCACATCTTATTTAGTTCTCAACAGCATTTGCTAGCTGAGAGGTTAGATTTTTCCAGCATGTTTGACAGTGTCTAAAATAATAAATTGGTACCAAACAAACATGAAGTTAAGTAGTAATCCTGGATATTCCATTCAAAAATACAGAACTGGATTTAAAATTTACAAGGAGGTTTTAGCAGTAAGATTAATTTATATGCTCAGTGATGTGAGGAAGAATATTTTTCCACTTTGACTACTCAGCAATGATTAATCCCAGGTCAGGTTCAGCACAGTTAAGGCACAATCAAAAGCTGCTTTAAAAAGTTTGTTTCAACTGTTCAATGTCCCATCATCAAAATAGAATTCCACATTCCTAACCATTCGTGGCCAGTCCTGAGACTGTCAATGTAATGCCAAATTATAGTTTGTACTTTGGAGCATTAAATGGATTACAGCTATCTAAACGTATATCACACAGGAAACCACAACCAGAAAGGTCACCTTCGAGTTCAATTCAAAATGTAGAGACAGACACAGTGCCACGCAGTCCTAGTGAACTTTGCCTTAAAGATTGGTCATCTTTTTGGGTTGTAGGAAAACAGAACTATTTGTAAATTATCCTAGACTTCCAGCTCCTTGCCCGCACAGAAATGTTAGTTGCACACCAACCCATATTCAGGACTGTATTTTATACAATCCAGTAGGAAAGTAATTGAAATAATTCATTAGGAGTATTCCTTAATTTACACAAAGAAAATGTATTGTAATAAGTCTCCACCAGTCATTAACCATTTAGGAATGTTTAGAAACTTAATGGTAACAGATCAAAAATGAAATTTAATATATATCCAAATTGTTTTATAAAACAAAGTTTTTGAAATCAGCAACTCCCTACATAAAGAATGTTGTACAATAAATGTCCCTTTAATAACAGTCACATAATTATCTACCATTACATCAGTTCTTTTGCCTAAGGCCTACCATAAGTTTTATAAAACTTCTATTAAAATTTGGCAGCCCTCTGTGTATTTTATTAGAGTAAAAAAATAAAACGCATTTCTCCTCTTTGAAGCTCTGTTGTATTTATTTGCCAGTTTTTTTGAAAAAAATCCTTATTGCAGTGGTCTCTTCACAGACTGCCTCAATCGAAATTAACCTGAGAATGTAGAGTTTGGCTTTAAAGCTATAAAACTGACTGAAATAGGAGAAGTAGTTTAAATGGAGAAGAATACTGCAGTTCTAATTGCAACAAATTAAGGCATAGAAAATTAATCTCTGGTCAGCAGCCTATCATTTATTTAAATCCAACAGCCCGACAAACCTATTTAGCTTTCAAAATGCACATCTTAATCAGTTTCAAAATTATTTTCTGAAGTACCATTACCAACTATGAACAATAATAATTAGAGACTCTCATAAAATTCAAGAATGTTTCTCAATTCATACATTTAAAATTAGAAATTAGGTGATGTGTTGCTGATTTGCAATATAATCAAGCCTGCCATAGGGAAAAATAACACTTCCTTCAGGCTGAATTCGTTTCCAAAATATAACTCAACACACACCACAGGTGAAAACAAGCAAAACGTTAAAAATAAATTTTATTTTTCACAATGTGTCACTGCCTGAATTCTAACTTTGCAGCTCACAGTTTTATATTATGCTTGCAAAATTCTTAATTTTTCTATTTAATTGCTGTGTGACCTTGGCCACAGCTTGCCAGAACAGTCGCTAGCACTCCTAGTGGGCAGATCACAGTAAATTAGGGGCTGCACCCTGCAATGTCTGTAAATGTGTCCCCTGCAAGTGCTGTTCCTCAGAGAGCCAGGTTCACTGCATCACCCAAACAAGTCTCTCCCCCCACCCCCATCCCCAAGTTGTAGCATATGTTTTGTTTTTGTCAAATTAGCGCACACAAGTTTCTTAATAGCAGAGAGATCCTCAACTGCAGTCCTCTATTATCAAAGATTCCACGATGTATCCCCAGAAGTTGTACTATTTTTTTAACAAAAATTTTCAGGGAAGTGTGGTTTTCTGCAGAATCACAACAGAGACAATCAAACCTGAGAAACTACACTATAGGTTAGGAAATCTGAATCCTAGCCATAATGTGGTTTCTCAAGGCTAGTGGCTCTCAAACCCTTGAAGTTGCTTCCCCTCCATAATTTCACTGGAGCTGCTAAGGGGCAATATTTTACAAAAAGAGTGTCAAAAATAAAGTCTCCATTCAAGAAATCATTCCTTAGATGGGAATTATTTGAATAAAAAGTCACTTGCCCACCCTCCATTTTCCCTTCCCTTTAGTTTTATTGGCTTTCCAATGTACAGCATTACACAAGTACTTGGAAGTAAATGTTGCTTGTTGCAGCACATTAGTAACATTTGAGGAGATTTTTTAAAATGTGGAAACAAATCATGAAATTGGCAAGTTATGTACCAATGTAGTCATATTTTCAAGAAGATTTTACTTTTCTTGCACGTGGAGAGTCTCTATCTTCAAAAGTGATGACCCCATTTACTCCATTAGCTGCAAAACAGGAAAACCAGTTAGTATTAATTTCATTCTCCAACTCAGTGGAGGCCATAGTTGAAGAGATTTTTACAATTTCAAATAGTTAGAATTCTGGACTATTACCAACCTGAACAATGTGAATTAGAGACAGAAAATCAGATCCAATACAAAACAGATAAAGTGGTAGTAAAATACAGGTTAAACCACAGAGTTAAACTGCTCTGTGATGAAGCCAATATAAATGAAAAGTAACCGAGGTATATAAAATGCAGTTTACTGTCCATCTGAGGTTATATTATTGTTTACAAATAGTTTAAATAAAAAAAATCCCTTCAGAAATAGCACATGACTGTTCTCAATAAAGCTTTAGCCAGTGTTGAGCATCTTTCTTTGAGTGGGGGACAGTTGCTCTTACAAGTAGAAGAATTGGTGTCAATATAGGAAGATAATAAGCACAGCATAAAGATAAAGCAGAATAGAGCTACAAAATACTCAGAAATACTGCAAATCTGAAATGAACACTGAAATGAAGCAAATCTGAAGACTGCCAGAATCAGAGAAATAATAGATAGAGTTCATCTTGAAATTTTCATTTTTTTCCTTTTACTCAACTTACACTTTCTATTTTCTCCATAGTATGACACCATTGTAACGTGTTAGAGAAAAGAATATTCGAAAGGTTGAACAGAATATCAAATGATTTGCATTATTGCAATATGGTGTCGTGATTTCTTCAAACAAATAAACAAACCTTTGTTTTCTTTTTTGGTAGCTTTGCTCTTTGTATTGGTAGCTTTCTTTTTTAGAGCCTGCATTTGTGCATGTTCTTTCCACCTCTTGAGTTGGAAGTTAATGAATTTCCACATCATATATGCTTGTGTCAGGCAAATACCAGCCAGGGCACTTATTCTGAAATTGATATAAGAATGATATTTGTGGTTAAATTTCTGCTGTTTCAATTTTATAACTCCATATATCTTGTTTACTAAAAACAAGTCTGTCTTAAGCATATGTGCCTTAGTTTACTCAATTCTAAGATTATTTGGGTCACAGATTGTAAAATAATCCTCCAACGTTCCTCCCTTCTACCTATAATATTGCTGTTCCTGCTGCAGTACTTACTTCTTCATGACTGAGCCTATGCATACACATCATAGTTGTTCCCAATTTCACATGATAGATATACATATTAAATAACAGCTAGGAATATGAATTCTGGCCAATTTTCACCTTACTTAGTTCAGAGCTACCTAAGGCAATTGTATCTCTCAAACTGATTGCCAGTTAACTTGGTGTAACTGATGTTGGGACTTCTTCCAAAAGGAAAAAATGATTAACTGTGTTACTAGTAAGGACAGCTCATCCCCAATTAGTTTAAGTGGTGGTGAGTCAACTTTCTGAACCACTGCCATCCTTGTGATATAGGTAAACCTACAGTGTTGTTTCAAAGGGACTTACATAACTTGACCCAATGACAATTTATTTCCAAGCCAGGATAGCAGATGATTCTTTGGCTTAAAACTATACCACTTAGTGCTGTTACCAATGGCTCATTAAGTAACTCAGAGCTAAAAATATTTCTAAACCAAACCAGACAGGTAGTTTTGTGGCACTGTCAACTGAGAAGCAGGCTTATGCTCAATTCCTCAAAACTTTAATGAGGCATAATTCAATAGAAATGACGGCAAGTGCATCCACCAGTTGCGAACTGTGGAGAAGGGAACTGGGAAAACTAAGTATTTTAATTTTCATCCCTTCCATTCCTATCTCACAAAGGTAGTAATGCAGATGCTATATAATAGTTCCAATTGAGGCTGAAAATCTACATTGAAAATGGCTAGTGAATGGTTAAATTTAGTTCATTGGACATTGAAAGGGCTGGAAACAACTTTACAAATTCAGCTAATAGTGTATGTTTCTAGTGTAACTCTGGCCCCGCACAAGCCGGTTAACTCAATGGAGTAAAGCTAGATGTTGACATTTAAAGTGAAAGAATGGGGAACTAACAGAAGATAATAAGAAAATGGTGGATGAAGTGAACAAATACTTTCTATTCGTGTCCATTACAGGAGATACAAAAAGCATCCCAGTAATAGTTGTAAATCAGGAGAAGGAAGACAGGAACTTGTTGAAATTCCAATTACCAAGAATGTGGTACTGAGCAGAATGATGGAACTGCGGGATGACTAATGAAGTACTAGATGTTAGTGCTCATTTTTGAATATTATCTAGATTTTGATATGGTTCAATCAGACTGAAAAATAACAAATATAAATCTTCTATTTATGAAGGGCAGGAAGGCTAGTTGGCTGGAAATCTCCTATGGGGAAGGAGTTAGAATACAGGCTATAGCTGGGCACTGCAAAAAAAAAACTCAAAGTAATCAGAAAGACTCCGTAAGGAAATCAAGACGACCTACAAGTATTCATCATTCACCACACATTATCTGTTCTGAGAGATCTTAAACTTCCACACATAATCCTAATGATAGTCCATGATCCCATGTGCCAAATCATAAAAGGTAAGTAAACCATGCATTTCTGTGGCAAAAAATTAAGGCTAACTCCTACTATGAATGTAGCAGGAAACAAAGTGGGGTGACTTACAAGCGGAGCATAGGCCTAAACTGGATTTCTGGTGAGAATAGGGTCATCTTATGTACCACAATCTATGGTATATCATAAAATGTATTTCTCTTCTGTAAACAGAACCGTAACACTTCCACACTCACTTCAAATGATCTTCTTGATAGGTGCAAGACCATTTAGGTGCCCAACTGCTCAAGCAAAGTCGTTTCCCCATTTAGTCAGAGAAAACTTTTTATTAATTGTATCAGAAATATACAATAATAATTGGGAGGGAAATTGCAAATACCTGAAGAGACTCTTTCAGTATTTTAAAAGAATATGAAGGCAACATTTTTGCATTATGTCAATCTTAATTTCATGTTTTATATGATGGACTATGCATGTCCTTTCTGTTTATCCCCTTCTCAAAAACAAATAACAATATTTAATGTTAATGTAATGAGTGAATAGGTGGCACAATGATCATTTTTGGGGTGTCAGAGTTTAAAATTATCCACAAATGCAATGTCACAAGTGACGTTAAAACATATTGTTCTTTCCTGACCAAAAGCTCAGGGAAACCATACCTTTCAGCACCAATGAATTTAAGATGGTTTACCTCACAGCCAAGATATTAAAGTTTCCGGTGGTTAAATCCAAACTTTGATTTTGAGCTCCAGCAAGGCCAAATCCAAATGTGAGGACAGAAAGAGATAGGGTAAGCAGTCGTGCCACGACAAACAACAAAGCCCAAAGGGTGAATCTAGGATTAAATCAGTGAAAATTAATATTAAGAACAATATCACTTTAACATCCATTTCTTCTTGTAAGAAAGAATTGCATCCTATTAGCCCTCTCAATTGGGTATGACAGTCATACTTTGTGACTTACGCGCTAGAACATCTAAATCCCTCTGCACCTCAGAATTCTGCACTCAGAGTCAGAGATGTACAGCATGGAAACAGACCCTTTGGTCAAACCCGTCCATGCCGAACAGATATCCCAATCCAATCTAGTCACACCTGCCAGCACTCGGCCCACATATCTCCAAACTCTTCTTATTCATATACCCATCCAAATGCTTTTTAAATGTTGCAATTGTACCAGCCTCCACCACTTCCTCTGGCAGCTTATTCCATACACATACCACCCTGTGTGGTAAATGTTGCCCCTTAGGTCTCTTTTATATCTTTCCCCTCTCACCCTAACTGTATGCCCTCTAGTTCTGGACTCCCCGACCCCAGGGAAAAGACTTTGCCTATTTACCCTATCCATGCCCCTCGTAATTTTGTAAATAGACAATAGACAATAGGTGCAGGAGTAGGCCATTCAGCCCTTCGAGCCTGCACCACCATTCAATATGATCATGGCTGATCAGTCCTAATCAGTATCCTCTTCCTGCCTTATCTCCATAACCCTTGATT
>NC_057713.1:128124480-128144594 GCF_004010195.1 Chiloscyllium plagiosum
TGCTAATGTTATTGTTGATACCATCTTCTATATCATTAACATATATTGTCAAAAGCTGCGGTCCCAGCACGGATCCCTGCGGTACCTCACTGGTCACTGCCTGCCATTCCGAAATGGAGCCGTTTATCACTACCCTTTGTTTCCTATCAGCCAACCAATTTTCAATCCAATCTAGTACTTTGCCCCCAATACCATGCGCCCTAATTTTACTCACTAGCCTCCTGTGTGGGACTTTATCAAAAGCTTTCTGAAAGTCCAGGTACACTACATCTACTGGATCTCCCTCGTCCATCTTCAGAGTTACATCCTCAAAAAATTAAAGAAGATTAGTCAAGCAGGATTTCCCCTTCATAAATCCATGCCGACTCTGTCCTATCCTGTTACTACTATCCAGATGTGCCATAATTTCATCCTTTATAATAGACCCACTGGTCCAGCATCTTTCCCACCACTGAGGTCAGACTAACTGGTATATAATTTCCTGCTTTCTCTCTCCCACCTTTCTTAAAAAGTGGAATAACATTAGCCACCCTCCAATCCTCAGGACCCCGAATCTATCGAACTCTGGAAAATAATCACCAACGCATCCACGATTTCCCGAGCCACCTCCTTCAGTACCCTGTAGACCATCAGGCCCCGGAAGAGCGATTGCTTGTGTCTTCACCAGTGAACACGATCTGAAGTACCCATTTAATTCTTCTGCCATTTCTTTGTTCTCCATAATATATTCCCCTGTTTCTGTCTTCAAGGGCCCAATTTTAGTCCTAACCATTTTTTTGCCTTGCACATACCTAAAAAAGCTTTTACTATCCTCCTTTATATTATTGGCCTCCATAAGGTCACTCTTATAAGGTCTCTATAAGGTCACTCCTCAGCCTCCGACGCTCCAGGGAAATCAGCCCCAGCCTGTTCAGTCTCTCCCTATAGCTCAAATCCTCCACCCCGACAACATCCTTGTAAATCTTTTCTGACCCTTTCAAGTTTCACAACATTCTTCCGATAAGACGACGACCAGAATTGCACACAATATTCCAACAGTGGCCTAAGCAATGGTCTGTACAGCTGCAACATGACCTCCCAACTCCTGTACTCAATACTCTGACCAATAAAGGAAAGCATACCAAACACCTCCTTCACTATCCTATCTACCTGCAACTCCACTTTCAAGGAGCTATGAACCTGCACTCCAAGGTCTCTTTGTTCAGCAACACTCCCTAGGAGCTTACCATTAAGTGTATAAGTCCTGCTAAGATTTGCTTTCCCAAAATGAAGCACCTCGTATTTATCTGAATTAAACTGCATCTGCCACTTCTCAGCCCACTGGCCCATCTGGTCAAGATCCTGTTGTAATCTGAGGTAACCCTCTTCGCTGTCCACTACACCTCCAATTTTGGTGTCATCTGCAAACTTACTAACTACCTCTTATGCTCGCATCCATATCATTTATGTAAATAACAAAAAGTAGAGGACCCAGCACCGATCCTTGTGGCACACCACTGGTCACAGGCCTCCAGCCTGAAAAACAACCCTCCACCACCACCCTCTGTCTTCTACCTCTGAGCCATTTCTGTTTCCAAATGGCTAGTTCTCCCTGTATTCCTCAAGATCTAACCTTGCTAACCAGTCTCGCATGGCGAACGCCTTACTGAAGTCAATATAGATCACATCTACCAGTCTGCCCTTATCAATCCTCTTTGTTACTGCCTCAAAAAACTCAATCAAGTTTGAGAGACATGATTTCCCACGCACAAAGCCATGTTGACTATCCCTAATCAGTCCTGTCCAATACATGTACATCCTGTCCCTCAGGATTCCCTCCAACAACTTGTCCACCACCAACATCAGGCTCACTGATCTATAGTTCCCTGGCTTGTCCTTACCACCCTTCTTAAACAGTGGCACCATGTTTAAACTCATTGTCAGTTTAAGAAATGCTCTGCATCAACACTCCCTCTTATGTACCTGGCCACCGAGATGGGCTGTGCACTGATCAAGGTCCATGCAGCAACAAAAATAAAAAACATTTACAGGAAATGCTGTTCAGCTTTTTCACTCTTCCTGCCAAAGTTAACAACCTCACAATTATCTCACATTACACATCATCTAACAGATTTCTGACCATTCATTCAACCTATTTATATCCATCTTCAACCTCCTTACATGTTCTTTACAACATATTTTCCTATCTCGGAGTCATATATAAATTTAGCTATCAAGCCTTTGCTCCTGTCTTCCAAGTTACTGCTGGAATACTGTTGAGGCACCAGTAGACCACTGCATGATTCCACTGGTCACATTCTGCCAATCTGCCAGCTAATTTTCTATCCATGCCAATGTTAGCACATATACCATTCACTTTCATTTCTCTCAATAATTTTTGATGTGGCACCTTATCAAATGTCTTCTGGAAATCAGAGTTCAGATTCTCCTTTATCCACAGTATGTTGCTCCTCCAAAGAACTCCAATTAATCAGTTAAACATTATTTCATATTCACAGAACCATGTTGATGCTTACCAAATACACTGAGTTTTCCCAAATGTGCATATAATCTCTCTCCTGACTGATTCAACCAACCTTCCCATGATAGATGTTAAGCTAACTGGCCCTGACTGGTCAGGTCCTGCCTCGTTCCCTTCCTGATTGGAGGATTATTTTGTTAGGTTCCATTGGACTAGAAAGTTTCTTGAATTCAGTGAAATTTGCAAAATTAACACCACACATCTAATATCGCATTATCCATCTCTTTTAAGACCGTAGGATAAAGTCCATTTGGACCTGCAGGCTTGTCAGTTCGCAGTTTACCTAACACTGCTTCCCACGTGATCATATTTTAACGAAGTTTGCTCTCCTTTACACGTCCTATGTCACAGGTATTATAGAATTATTTCTATTTACTCTATAGTGAAGTCACAAGCAAAATATGTTCATTCCATTCACCATTTCTGTATCATCTAATTGTTCTCTATTTCCACAGGACCACCACTCACATCAATTACTTTTTTTTAAAAAAGAATTGGTAGGAAGTTTTGCCACCTGTCTTCACATTCCTAGTTACTTTCCTCTCATACTCAAGTTGCTTCCTCCTGATTAACCTTTTAGTTATTTGCTGCCATTACATTCTGACCAAATTCTGAACTTCCAAGCATCTTCTTCTAAGTTATACGCTAATGCTTGGTTTTAACTATTTTCCTAATGCTTGGTTTTAACTATCTGCCATTCCTAGTCAGGATTTTTCCTTATGCTAGGAATAGGCTTATTCTGGGTATTCTGAAATATCACCTTAAATGCCTACAATTGCATTCCTTAGCCTAGTGGACCAGTTCACTTTGCCACTTCAGCTTTCATTCCCATATTGTTATCTTTTTATTAGGTTTAAAATAGTAATCTTAGACACACTCTTTTCCCTTTCAACCTGGACATAAATTTGAATCCTACTGTGATTGTAGAAAATTGGACTCCTAGATAACAAACTGCTATCCAGTCAAAGTGGACAATAAACAATACGAATTTATGACATCATATGGCATTCAAAAATTAACACTGACCTTGTCTAGCAACAATAATTCATAAAGAACTAAAGCAATGATCAGTATGACAAAGGAAACAACCATCATTTTAAATCATTTCCTGTAACTCAGGTAATTGCCTGTGCAATGAGCAACGATTAAGTAAGGGTATCCTACATTCAGATCTGTCCAAATGCAGTTTATCACTTCTTACAAATATATTACAATTAGGCATTCGAGAGAGTGCATGCAAGTCATCTACAGGTAGTATGTGATCCTAATTGCCAAAAGAGGTATTAAGTAGCAAAACTCAATTTTTTTCTGCAAGTTTTCATCCTCTACAATTAATTAATTTTATAGACTAATGTTGCTCCTGTCCTCTTTCAATGGCCTGTTCTCTCAATGTTTGAAGCAGAATCACAATCATGTCTTTGGCTTTGGACTTTGTTTACTAAATATGCTGGTGTTATTGACTGGGTGACAAAATAGAATACAAACTAAAGCAACTGCACTCAGGCTGATGTCTCAAAAAACTCATCCCAAATTACTTTGAGCCATTATTTTAATGTTCTATATAATGGGGGCAAGTTCAATTGGTGTTTACTAATACAGATGTTGATATTGTGAATAACCTCTGTCTCTACACCAAAAGTTAAGGGTGTGTGTTCTGAACTTCTGTCCAGTCAAGACTGTGGCAAAATGTTTGTATTGCCTATTACAGAATGACTTGCATGGCTTTAAACTGGTAAATGGATTAGGTACAACTGCGGTACTTGCAAAATCCAATGCTTTTGCCACCACCTCCAATGGCTCTTTTTATAAATTATCAACAGGAACCTGACAATGCTTTTGGAATTCTATATTCCAATATAAGCAATAATACTGAAGGACAAATCAGAAGCAAATGAAGACCTATGGTTAATGGTCAGGAGTATTAGTGAAGATGCCACAAATTTTCCACAACCCAATTAACTTTCAAAGTAAAGCTGCAGCAAGTAATGGCCAACTTTTGCATATAAACTTTTGATCCAAGGAAGAGAGCTTCAAGATTCTCATTTTGAATATCTGGATAACACTGAATAATTTACATGTTTGCTAGACCTATCCATTAATCAGGCACTTAAGCAACTGGAAATTCTCGATATACTCACCCCCTTTCATTCTTTTCATTACTGAAGTAAAACAGACGAGAAACATGAAACAAAAGTTCCACAAAATAATGCAACACCAGAAGTACCAGGCCAAAACGGTTCAGGCTGGAAAGAAAAATGGTAAAATCATTCAGTAAAATCTGTGTTATATTAGTAGGTAATAGCATCTATAAGTTTTGCTGAGACATTACTCTATTCACAGCAAAGGTTAAAAAAATCAACATTTTATAGAGTCATAGAGATGTACAGTATGGAAATAGATCCTTCGGTCCAACCCGTTCATGCTGACCAGATATCCCAACCCAATCGAGTCCCATCTGCCAGCATCCAGCCTATATCTCTCCAAACCTTTTCTATTCATATACCCATCCAAATGCCTTTTAAATGTTGTAATTGTACCAGCCTCCACCACTTCCTCTAGCAGCTCATTCCATACACGTACCACCCTCTGCGTGAAAAAGTTGCCCCTTAGGTCTCTTTTATATCTTTCCCCTCTCACCCTAAATCTATGCCCTCTAGTTCTGGACTCCCTGACCCCAGGGAAAAGACACCCTATCCATGCCCCTCATGATTTTGTAAACCTTGATAAGGTCATACCTCAACCTCCGATGCTCCAGGGAATACAGCCACAGCCTGTTCAGCCTCTCCCTATAGCTCAAATCCTCCAACCCTGGCAATATCCTTGTAAATCATTTCTGAACCCTTTCAAGTTTCGCAACATCTTTCCGATGGGAAGGAGACCAGAATTGCACACTATATTCCAACAGTGGCCTAACCAATGTTCCGAACAGCCTGAAGAACCTGATTCTCAGTTACTAATACAGTATATACAATGCAAGTGTATTTCATCAGTACATTAGCAACAAATTCAACAGTACAGCAAATTCCTAATCTCAGGGGTTATGCAATGCAAGACTTGAAGGTTTTTGAAAAAGAGTACAAATGCCATAAAATTCAACTGCTACACTTAGCATCATAGATAGAGGGATGTTTGCAAGATGTTTTGGAAAATAAAAATAAATGAAACTAGGTGACATAATCATACCAATTTAAAAATAAAAACTTACTTTAACAGATAAGCTCCAGCAATGTGGAAAATATACAAACTGGTATACACAAGCTGTCGGGGAATATCTTCCTGAAAACAGAAATAATTAAAAATCATAAAACATCAACAGTGTAATTCTTAATTTGTATATAAAGAAATAATTTTGTTGAAATGTGACCTATCACTACAAAGCACCATTTCTGCAAAACATTTAATCAACAATTTGCAATAAATCTCTAGATTTATCTTAGTAATAGTACATTAGTATGCTATCCATTTAGCTCTTTTAAATATCAGTGACAACCTGCCAACACAGCTACTTAAATCCAACTCAAAAAATGCACAAGGAAACCGATCTTTATAGGAGCAAGGACATGCATAAAGTGTTGTAAAAGGCTTTCTTTTCTTACAGGCAGTAAAAGCTGCTTCTACTCAGTTTCTTTTCTTCTGAAGTTTTACTGGTGGATGGTTCCATAAGTGTTACTTCTGCGCTCATACCTCTCACAATTGGCTACTGTTTGGATGGAATTTAATGCTTCCGCTGCAACTAGGCTGGTAGGTTGCGAGTTATAGGAAAGGAAGGTGTGGGTTAGAGACTGTACTGCTTGCCTCTCTGTCCAATTAAATCCAGAGGTGGTGGTGAAGAGGACAAAATTTCTGTCCAGAAACCAATTGACAGTGTTAAGTGTTCACTTAATGGCCTCTTTCCACCACTGCTGATATTCAATAATTACAGACAGCAACCATTCAATAATTACAGACAGCAACCCTGGTGAGCGCTTATGGCCTTTTGTGGGTGGGTGTCCCTTCTTCTCAGGCATTCATAGGCAAGAAAGGAGGAATCTGTGGGAAGACAGAGCCACATTCTTCATAATGAGCCCTCTTCCCATCCTTTCCTGGACTTACCTGACTGACCCGAAGGAACACAGAAACACATCTTCATCTGTAGGCCTCCTGAAGTACCTGCATTGGCCAGTGCTCCTGGTGATACTGACAGGACTTAAGAACTTCCATTCTGATTGGTTTGACATCTCTGTTGCTCCTGGTGGAACCAGGAACTTGAAATGTCGTCAGCAAATGGTCAGAGGTCACATTCACTTTGATGGGTTCTGTTCCCCACCATAGCCCAGAAACTCAAAAGACAAACTTTATCTGCAAACCGCACAGAAGTGACAGACCGGCAGCTTAAACCCGATGCTTCTTGTCTATATAACTATGTCAAGCAGTAGTCTTGCTATCTCAGCTACAAAGGAGTTTGTTTCTACAATGTAGATTTAGAGGTAGTTTTACAATGACCCATTAGCCATGGAATTTTATTAGCCATTATTGTGGACAGGAAATTAAGTCTACAATGTTTCTGCTACACGTAACTCTTCACTGGGACAGCAAAATCACTCGTTACCTCAACCTTCCTTGTTAAAGCACTCATTGCTCCCACCTGCAGCTTGAAAAACAAGAGTCCTCATGCTCACCTTCCGGGTTTTCTGGAAATAAAGTTCTGGCAAAGCATGAAGCCAATAAGCCAACTGTGCAATATAGAAAAATTTCACCTGAAATCTAAAAGAATAAAATCTCTTAAATAAAACATTGACAAGTGCCAATTTAATACAAAACAATATGCTGTATAGTTTTATGACAAAGTCACAAAAAAATGCACAGAACACAAACATGCAAGCCATTCAACACACAAAAAACCTACACTATTGAGAACATTATGTAGGCAAAACACAAAGTTCAAGTGTCCTAGGATTCTACATTATCCATTACCATCAAATAAAACCTTTACTATAAACCTGAACTAAATTTGGTTGGAAAGCAAAATATAATAATTTTCTAAATTCTGAGGAGACATAATGTTTCTTTCCTACATTCATTCAAACTAGTCCAAAACAAAACAATGCAACAGCATATAAAACAGTAATTGCTGCTCCCGGAATTTGAGGAAATCACCTCCAACACCTAAAATACCTAAAAAAAAAGGAGCAGCCTGTTACAGCTGGGACCCTTTCCCGCCCTCTATCTTGGATTACCCAGAATGCTCCCTCTGAAGGCGGCATTTGGTATGCTTTCCTTTATTAGTCAGAGCATGGAGTACAGGAGTTGGGAGGTCATGTTGCAGCTGTACAGGACATTGGTTAGGCCACTGTTGGAATATTGCGTGCAATTCTGGTTTCCTTCCAATCGGAAAGATGTTGTGAAACTTGAAAGGGTTCAGAGAAGATTTACAAGGATGTTGCCAAGGTTGGAGGATTTGAGCTATAGAGAGAAGGGTTATCTGTTTCTCAGTTCAATTAATGACATCAGCAAAAGGAAATGACAGATCACGAACCATTTCAATGGTAATGGCACAGATCAGAGGTAAAGCAGATCAAGCAACCACACCATGACCTCACTTGAATGCAGCACAGTTATTAAATGACAGAATCTCGTATAGTGCGGAAGCACGCCATTCAGCCCAACAAGTCCATACCAAACGTCTGAAGAGCATCTCTTCCAAACACCCCCCCCCGCGCCCCCCAAGCCTAACCCTACACTTCCAACAAGTGATCTACCAAGCCTGCATAACCTTGGATACTATGGACAATTTAGCATAGCCTGCCCACCTTTGGACTGTGGGAGGAAACCGGAGCACCTGGAGGAAATCCACGGAAACCCATGCAGACACAGGGTGAACATGCAAACTCCACACAAACAGTTGCGTGAGGGTGAAATCGAACCTGCGTCCCTGGTCTAAGGGGCAACATTTTCCACACAGAGGGTGGTATGTGTATGGAATGAGCTGCCAGAGGAAGTGGTGGAGGCTAGTACAATTGTAATATTTAAAAGGCATCTGGATGGGTATATGAATAGGAAGCGTTTGTAGGGATATAGGCCGGATGCTGGCAGGTGGGACTAGGTTGTGTTGGGATATCTGATCGGCATGGACGAGTTGGACCGAAGGGTCTTTTTCTGTACATCTCAATCATTCCAGTCTCAGCTACGAGTCGTCCAATATCACATTTTGCCTCTTGCAGTCTTGCCACTGGTCAGCAAAAATGTAATGCTTGGGAAACTAATCTCCCTTCTAAAATTTTCTTTCGTATTTTGCATTTGATATTATGACATTATTGTTCCATTATATTTGGACAAACTAAAATGAACAGAAATTGTAAATTAAAATTATGCTTGCAGCAATAATCTTATGCAAAAGACCTGCACCCAGTAAGTTTATCAATTTATCCAGATTGGAATTTGCTTTGGCCCCACAATTTCCTCATCCACTTTTTTAAAGGATGTACAACCCTTTTGTCTATTGTGTAAGTTACAATTACATTACATGATAGTATGGTCAGCGAGTGTCAATATGATGCTTCTTTGTAGGAAACTTTAAAGCCAGTGAGCGCTGTTGACCAAGATAGGTTAGGAGATCAGAGGACTTGTTACAGTGAAATGTTGACTATGTTATGCCTATATTCACTGGTGTTTAGAAGGACAAGAAATCATCTTAGTATAACATACAAAACCTTGAGCAAACACGAACAGGGTACAAAGCCAGAGAACGTTTCTTCTTGGTAGACTAAGGGACATAGTTTAAGAGCAATAGGTCTCACATTTAAGACAGAGATGAGGAGAAATATTTTCCCCTGCGTTTGCTAGATAGCAGAATTCTCTTTCCTGGGTAGTAGTGGAGTCACAGGCTTTAGAATTTATTTAACGCTGAGCTAGATAGATGTTTTGACAGGCAAAGGAGTCAGGGGCAATTGGGTGCAGACATTAAAGTGGAGCTGAGACCAAAACCAGACTGGCCACGATTTTATGGAATGCTTGAGCAGATTCAAAGGGCCAAATGGCCTACATCTAAATCTTACGTTTCTACATAGTTGCAGATTGGAATGAGTCAGTGACCTGGAGGAGACTTGCAGGTGGGTCGTTCCCAAACATCACTGCCCTTATTCTTCTGGGTGTCCGAGGTTATGAATTTGGAAGGGATAGCTGAAGAACTGTTGCTGCAGCATAACTGTAGATGGCTCATAACTGCCACAGACCGCCAGTGATGTTCGAGTGAAGCTTTTAAGTCGGATCGTGTGACGACCAAGTGGTTTTATCCTGGATAGCGTTGAGCCTAGGAACATAAGAGCTAGGAGCAGGATTCAAGCCTGCTTAGTCATTCAATAAGATCATAACTGAGTAGGGTGTAGTCTCAAACCCACTTTCCTGTCTGTCATCCCTCAGAATGTTTTGTGAATGAGAGAGCCAAGAGCTATCTATTTCTGCCTTTAAGTGACATAGTCTTATTGAGTTTTGGTGGAGCTACACTCCTTCAGAGAATGAATTGTGAGATTCCACCATACTCCCGACTTCTGTCTTATATGTGCTGGACAAGCTTTGGGGAGTTAGGATGGGAGTTGTTTGCAACAAATTCCCAGTCTTTGGGGCTGCTCTTGTAACCACAGTGGCTGTTCCAAGGTTTCTTGTCGATGGTAACCTCCAGGGTGATGATAGTGAAACTTTAGAAAAATAGACTCCCTAAATGGGTGAGTAAAGAGAAGCTGCAACTCAGCCACACAAAACAGAAGGTCTCTGGTCTGAATTACCTTATCCCAGTTGAGGTGACAGCAAAATTGTTCAGTTAACGGAAGAGGAAAGACATTCAAGCTCCCCTAATTGCCACCGAATGCTTCCTATTTAGAAAAGGGGGCATCGATGGATCAGCTATAAACAAGGAATCCAGCATGGCTGTAATGCTGAGTCACAGAATTGTTACAGTGCAGAAAGAGGCACTTTGCTCTATTGTGTCTGCACTGATTCTCAGAACATTTTAAGTCAGTGCCAGGCTCTTGCCTTTCTCCTGAAACCTTGCATTGTATCTACTTAAATAAGCATTCAATGGATTCAGAGCCTAACAACTTACTGCACGAGAAACGATTTTCTCACATCATCTTGGCTTCTTTTACAAAACACTTCAAAACTGTGCACCCAGTTGTCAATCCTTTTGAGTGAGAATAGTTTCTTTCCATCTAATCTGTTCAGACTCGATGTGAAAACCATCAATTCTCCTCTTAGCCTTTTCCTCTCCAAGTAATAAAAAGTTCCAAATTCTCCAATCTTTCCTCAGAATGGAATTGTCTCATCCCTGGAATATCTTGTAAATCTCTTGTAAATCTCTTCAGTACACTCGCCAGCATCTTCACATTCTTCCTACATAGAGTGATGCCTATACTGTACACCATACTCCAGTTGAGGTCCAACATAAAACCATAATTCCCTGTTCCTGTATTCTATTATTAACAGCTCTAGACCCTTCCTGTCACCTTTAATGGCTTATGCTCATTTACACCCAGGTGTCTCTACTCCTGCAAAGCCCTTTAGAATACAACCGTATAATTTATATTGTCTCTCAATGTTCTTTGTACATGCATCATATCACAATTCACTGCAATGAACTTCATCCATCAACTCCATCGACCTGTCAATTTAATTTTGAAGTTTTTAAACATCTCCCTCATGATTTACAATGCTTCTAAGTTCTTGTGTTGCCTGTGAACTTTGAATTTGTCCCCTGCGCGCTAATGGTCTCTGTTGAAGGTCATATGTATAAACAACTATAATCTAAGCCCTTGGAACCAAAGGCATGTCTAAACCTCTGCACTCAGATGTCCAAAGTGGTGGCACAGTAGGATACTTCAGCCGGAATACATCCACTCCATCAGTTCCCTTTTTTCTCTCTTTTGTCTTTTTCTCTCCTTTTCTCGTTTCTTGGTCTCGCGGCATCTGACCTCAGTACCTCCTAGCCTCTGATCCCAGTGCCTTCCAGTCTCTGACCTCAGCACAAAAACGATGAGGTGTCCTCCCAGCATGGTGTGGCGGTCCCTTGGCTCAGCATGACCGCAGAGCGTAGAGTTCTCGTCTCAAGGTGATTCCAGACTGATCTCCCAGCCTTGTGAACCTTGAGGTGAAGTCCAGCATGGTCTAGAGTCCAGTGCAGGCTGGAAGCCAGATACCAGCATGGACTGGATTGTAAGACCATCGTTGTGAACTTTCTTTTTTCTTTTTCCATTTTGCAACTTATTCCTCAAATCTGCAAATAGCATTTTCACTTCTCTATTTTTCTAAGAACTGTAACTGAAGAAGCTCTACCTAGAAATTTTTGTATCTAAGATGGCACTGTAAACAAAAACTTGTACATTTTTCATGGTACTTATTTTGAGTATGTGACAATAAAGCTAATTCAATTCAATAATGAGCTGTGCTCCAGAGGGCAGCATTGAAACTACAACTAGCTTCAATTCTCCAAGCCATATACCCCTCAGCATAGCCTTAGAAGAGCACAATCAGCATTCCCCATACACCAGTATAAGTCAATGCTGGAAGGGGTAGTTTAAAACAAAACAAAAATAAACTATTTTTAAGAGACTAATCTTGAATGTGGCACTGACATTTTTCAACTCGTGTTCCTTCCATTTATAGGATTTTAAAAAGTACTCACGGCATCAATGTGTGTGGATAGCTTTCCCATAAATTAGTAGGATTTGATGCATAATTTTCCTATAAGAGAAAGTGATTGCTTAGTCCAGTGTAGAAATTAATTCTGTTTAGTAAAACTAATAACCAGAAAATAAATGCTATACATACCGAGGCTAGAATAAATGCTCCCCAGACAAAAGAAGCCAAGTAAAAGGCGCTGAGTTGTCCTGATTCATTGAATTTACTGTGCTTTGTTTTTGAAAAATGCATTCGCCTGTTGATTTTCTGAAATGGAAATTCATGGTAATTTTACATCCATAAAATATGCATCAATTCAGAGATGTGAAAAATATAACTATACTCACATCAAGCACATACTCTTGCAAGATGGCATGCAGAATGATAGCAACCAATGTGTAAAAGAAAATTGTAGCCAAGTCCTTAAAGCCATAATGGTAAAGAATAACTTGATCCATCTTTTCACCTAAGAAATTAAACACAGAATTCACGATTTATTGATACTCAAGTCTCAAATTTATATGAAAAATAAAGCATATTAGGTCCATCCCTCATTACTTTAAAATATGCAAATTCTGGAAAGAAAGAAAAGACAAAATCTACAGCTTAACAGAGAAGAGTTGCAAAATCATGTTTTAAAATTATCAATTATCACTATTGTAATAATATATCATGCAAGTTCATGAACAAACCTAGGACCATGCCTTGTGGTCTTGAAAAGTCGCCATTTTGTGTCCAAAGATTACCTTGAAGGGTAAGTTCTGTCATAATGGTGGGTAACAGGTAAAGTTAGTTCATTCACACATGCTGTTTACCAATAATTATACTGATAGCCATTTTCAGATTGTCACTAATACCCTCATATACTAGAAACTACATATACGTATATATGGGGCCTGTTCTTTGCAGATAGAAAGAACATACAGTCCTTGTTTCAATAAAGTTGAGCTTCCTAAAGAGGTGGCAAAGATGATTAATGAAGGCGGAATGGTAAACGTCATCTATATGGACTTAAGCAAAGCGTTTGACAAGGTACCACATGATAGGTTGGTTAGTAAGGTTAGATTAATTGACGTTTCAGGCATGAGCCCTTCTTCAGGCTCATGCCCGAAACATCGATTCTCCTGGTCCTTGGATGCTGCCTGACATGCTGCGCTTTTCCAGCAACACATTTTCAGCTCTGATCTCCAGCATCTGCAGTCCTCACTTTCTCCTAGTAAGGTTAGATTACATGGGATCCGTGGAGCTAGTCAATTGGGTACAAAATTGGCTTGAAGGTAGGGTATAGAGAATGGTATAGAGGGTTGCTTTTTGAATTGGAGGCCTGTGACCAGTGTTGTGCCAAAAGGATCGATGCTGGGTCTACTACTTTCCATTATTTAAATAAATGATTTGGACCAGGCCATTTAGCCCTTTAAGCCCGCTTTATCTTTGATGCAATCACAGCTGATCCAGTTGTGGCCTCAACTATTTTCCGGTATACGCCTTATACCCTCTGATGCCCTTATTCATCAAGTATCTAATTCAGTCACAAAGTATTCAATGACCCAACCTCTTAGATAGAAACAGAATTCCACTGCCAAAAAACCCTCAGAAAAAAATCTTCTAATCTCTCTTTTAAACAGGAGACCCCCTTGATGTGTCCTCTATTCCTCATCTCCCCCACAGGGAAACGTTCTTTCAACAACCATGCTGTCAAGTCCAGGTTTCAGTAAGGTCACCCCTAATTCTTCTAAACTCCAATGGATATAGACAAAAACCTGTCCAACTGTTCCTCATGAGGCAACCCTTTATCTCTAATCAATTGCACTTGAGCAAATTTTAGAAAGGTGAACTGCAAGCTAACTCAGGTGAGTTAAAATAAAAAGAGAAATCTGTAGGTTGATCTGTAGAGCAAGACAGGAGTTAAAAAATGTTGTAAACATCCAGTGTCAGAATATTCCATTAAACATGAACAACTAGAAGCTTTAAGATGCATGGATAAGGTTAAGTTAGAAACCAATTAAAAATGAAGAATGTGTACAAACATAAAAAGTATAAAATGAAAATCAAAAGGGAAATGAAAAAAATAATGAAGTGGAAAGCTAATAGTATTGGATACCAATTTTTCAATCTTCTATTGGGAAATCCTTCCACTAACATTACACTCAAAGAACTTAAACTCCAAAAGATTAACTGCAGTATAATTGAGATATCAAACCTAGATATACACATACAGATCGATCTTCTATAACATGTTGGGGAGATTTCACTGGGGTATTTAATGTAGGGCTAGGGAGGGTGACACTTCTAGCCCTGAAATGGTTAACAACAGCCAAGCGAGCTGCTGCAGGCGACTGCATGACTACCTGGCTGGAGCTTGTAAGGGATATGCATAGTGTTAATTAAATCTTGGAGCCTGTAAATACCAGCCAGTATCAATTGCCCCATCGAAACTCGGGATTAATAAAGAAACCGATCGGAATCTGTAACTGTTAGACAAGTGTGAATTGCTCTATCGGAACCTGTAACTATTGAATGTGAATGGCTCTATTTAAGTCTAAAGTTGATAAGTGTAATTGTCAATTTAGTTAAACTGAAACTATTGAAAATGGCTAGCCTGTCAGACGCATAGTAATTCCTTGAAACAATGAACTATTGAATACAGGATCGGAACCGCTCCCGGGGATGGCTGAGCCATTGTCAAGCACAGCAGGAGCTGGACAGGCACTTCGATGCGGCCAATAGGAGGACGGATCCCCAGCGCGCGCAGATGAATGGACCAATGGGGAAGGCGAACTGACCGGGGACTCCAGGCAGCGCAAAGTATAATTGTGTCAAGTTTGAATGGGAAGACAGAATGCCTTCTCCAACGAATGCATGCTTGTAGATTCATTGTACCAGTTAAGATTCTGTGAATAAACTGCTGTCTGCGTCTAACCATAGTTGCCAGTGTGAGTCTCTCCTTCCGAAAGAACACGCAAAGACGGGACCCCGCGGGTCCGTCTTAACAAACACGATGGTTGCATTCTTGTGTAACCTCGCATTATATAAAAAAACAATCGCACATTAGAAACAGTGCTTAAACTGTTGGCAATATAATTACATTACAGCTAACACGTTTTAAAATATCACACTTTACAAACAGCATCCCCAATTCATCAATCGTGTTACAGCGAATTCACGTTAAGTTAATATAGAACAATAATTAACATTTTTTTCACTTTGGAACTTTATTTCAATTAAAAACCATGTTGAAATAAGCTGATTTAATTCACAAAGTCTAGCTGAAATTGTTGAGATCAAGTTGGCTAAAGTTCCCTTAGGAAAAGGACAAAAAAGAAAATCAAAGTGTCTAGTTCCTGACTTCTATCAATCCCTGCTGAATACATATGTGTGGCTGCCAGGATAAACCTCAGCTCTCTTATTTACACCGGAGTTCATTCAAACAATGGTCCAATGCTCACCGTTCATCTGTGTGTGTAAAATACAGGTAGAAACCAACATGCAAACATCAACAAAGAATCAATAGCTTTGAGAAAAGATGGGGGAAGGGAGAAAACAGGAAAGAAAACTCCATAATTAAAATGCATAACACTGATATGAAGACTAGTAGCTTACATTAGCAATTCTCTCTTTAACACTTTTTAGGCTGCAAGATACAAGTATTTCAAAGCTCTGCTAGCTTTGCAGACTCTATAAACTTGAGGTTATCCAAAATTTGCCCCCATATTGAACATCGCAGCAAGACCCATTCACTTTGCACTTTTATACACACTTGGCCAACACTGATTTTGGTCTGTCAATGAGTTAATTTTTTTTAAATAGATATTTTTATTGAAAATTTAACATATTTTTACAAGTTTACAAAATAAAAAACCCAAGTATAAACATTGATATACAATTAAATCTTAAATAAATAATAACCAAAATTTAACAAAAGAAAAATACCGAGAGAAGAAAATACAAAACTCAACTAACTACTAACCTAACATACAACTAATCAGAGTGTATAATTAAGTCGCTTACATTATTCAAATAAGAGAAAAAAAACGACGGATAATACAGAAATTGGGTAGTGAGATACATGCTCGTATTGTATTGACATCAAATGTAACAAAACTCGTATTCGTGCGGGATTCCTCTCCCAAGGGGCCCCGGACCAGCCAGGTTCGCCATCTCAATTAAATAAATGCCCTTGTTAGGATGGCCGAAATATCTGTATTTATATAATTCGAGAAGGGCTGCCATATTTTATGGAATAATGCGGTCTTTTGGTGCACCATATTTGTAAGGAAGTCAAGGGGAATACATTCCATAATTAATTTGTGCCAATTTGAAAATCCGGGGGGCCCTTGCACAGAAAGAGAGAATATTTTTCTGTGCAAGGAAATATTTTTCCTTGCACAGAAAGAGAGAATAGAAAATAATCTCTTCCCGTGCATATCCAGGGAGAGTAAGTTCAAAAAGCCCAAAAGGAGAGATACAGGGTCCACTCTAATTTCCGTTCCTAAGATTTCTATCAGAGCACTTGCTACTTTAGTCCAATATCTACGGATCTTATGACAGGTCCATAAGCAATGTACAAGAGTGCCCACCTCTATTTTACATCTGGGACACATTGGAGATGCTCCTGCCTTAAATTTTGCCAATCGATCCGGTGCTATATGGGCCCTATGAAGTATCTTCAGCTGGATGGCCTGAGTTCTGTTGCAAATGGTGATTCTTCTGGCGTTTTCCCAAATATCATTCCACGTTTCTATAGAGATTTCTAGTCCCAAATCCTGATCCCATGTTTTAAGCAGATTGTCCATATCTCCCGATACTTCATCATGTAATAAATGATAAATAGTACTGATGGAAGATACCCCCAGTGGCCATAATACTCTATGTTCTCGATCTGATTTATAAAGACCATCTAATAATGTAGTCTTCTTCTGTATGTAATCTCGAATTTGGAAGTATCGAAAGAGGTCTCCATTAGGTAATCCAAATTTCTGATGCAGCTGTTCAAAAGACATCAGGACCTCTTCTTTAAACAGATCCCCTAAACAGGAGATACCTCTGGATTTCCAGAGTTTGAAAGTGGCATCTGGAAACCCCCGTTAAAATCCCCATGCTCCCACTATCGGCGCATAGGGGGATGTTTTATGTGAGTTGCCCTCATTTTGCCGCATGAAATTCCAAGCTTTAATTGTGTTTAGTATTATAGGGTTCTTACAGTGATCCGTAATGATTTTCCTCTTGTCTGAAAATAAAAGGTTAATAAGTGGGCATTTTACTTGAGAAGCCTCAATGTCCAGCCAGATTAATTGCGGGTCAGGCAAGACCCAATCAGCTATATAACTTAATAGGGAACTTAACTGATATTTCCTAAAATCTGGGAAATCCAATCCCCCCCTTACCTGTGGAAGCTGTAGCTTCTTCAACTTAATGAGGGGCCATCTATGATTCCAGATAAAGGAACCCAACCAGCCATATAATTTACGTAGTGCCAGCCTCGGCAGCGTCACCGGAAGCATTCTGATAGGGTATAGGAGACGGGGCAGGACATTCATTTTAATTAGTGCTATTCTACCCAGCCAGGAAATTGGAAGGTCTCCCCATCGCTGGAGGTCCTGCCTTATCCTCTCCAGTAAATGCACAAAGTTAGCCTTGTATAACTGACCAAATACTGGGGTAATAAAAATGCCTAAATATAAGAAACCCTCCAGGGACCACCGAAAGGGAAAGTGGGATATACTAACAATGCCGCCCATTGGCATAGCCTCCGATTTTGAGAAATTAATTTTATAGCCTGAAAATACACTAAATGTATTAATAACTTGGATTAAGCGAGGCACGGACATCAAAGGATTACTGAGAAAAAGAAGAACATCATTTGCATAAAGGGTAATTTTATGTTGACCTATACCAATCCTCAGGGCCGTTATATTAGGGTCAGACCGTATAGCTTCTGCTAGTGGTTCAATTATTAGCGTAAATAGCAATGGCGAGAGAGGACATCCCCGACGGCAGCCCCTATCGACACTGAAGCTATCCGAGCCTAATCCATTGGTAATCACAACTGCCTTGGGATTACTATATAATTAGATTAGATTAGATTACATTACAGTGTGGAAACAGGCCCTTCGGCCCAACAAGTCCACACCGACCCGCCGAAGCGCAACCCACCCATACCCCTACATTTACCCCTTACCTAACACTACAGGCAATTTAGCATGGCCAATTCACCTTACGTGCACATGTTTGGACTGTGGAAGGAAACCGGAGCACCCGGAGGAAACCCACGCACACACGGGGAGAACGTGCAAACGTTGAGGCCCATTTGGTAAACACCTTTCCAATGTGTAAAAAATATGACCATTCAACCCTGTCGAATGCCTTTTCCGCGTCTAATGAGACTACTACTCCTGATATCTTTCCCTGATGGCAGGCTTGAATCACATTCAAAACCCTTCTGACATTATTGGATGATCTATGGCCCTTAATAAACCCTTTATAATATGTGGCAATACCGTTTCTAGCCTCAATGCTAACGTTTTAGAGAGGATTTTAAAATCTACATTTAGCAAGGATATTGGTCTGTATGACGTGCAATCTTCTGGGTCCTTTCCTTTTTTAAAGGATAAGAGAGATATTCGCCTCTTTCAGCGAAGGCGGGTGACAGCCCTGACTGTATGAATAGTTATACATGTCCATAAGTGGACCAGCCAATATTTCTGTAAATTCTTTATAAAATTCAACTTGAAAGCCATCTGGGCCAGGTGCCTTACCGCTCTGAAGTTGCCTGATTGGGTCAAGTATTTCTTGGATTGTTAGGGGAGCATTCAAGACCGATACCTGTTCCGGAGTTAGGTCCAGAAATGTCAGGTTTTTAAAAAATGACTGCATCCTCCTAGTCCTACCTTCGCAATCCTGCGATTTATATAAATCAGAATACAATTTTCTAAAGATTGCATTAATCCTTTTATGATCATGAGTCAAAATACCCGTACTTGCCTTGATATATGTGATAGTTTGAGGGGCCTTCTTTTTCTTTGCAAGAAATGCTAAGTATCTACTAGGTTTATTGCCAAATTTACATAACCTTTGTTTTGCAAATAATATTTCCCTCTTAACCGTTTGGGTAAGCATGGTGTTTAGAGCTGTCTGTAATCCTTTGTAATTTGATAACAGAAGGTCCATCAGCGTATGCTGTTTCAGCCGCTTTCAAGCGAGCTTCGAGCAGACGCTGTTCTCCCTTTAATTTTTTCTGGGTCGCTGAGTATGGGATGATCAAACCTCACGCGTAAGCTTTGATGGTCTCCCACATCATTGACGGTTTGCTAGCCGTACCTGAATTAATTTCTAAAGAAGTTTTAAATTCTTGAGAGAAGTACTTTACAAATATACTATCTTTCATCAGGAAGGGGTCCATACGCCAATGCCGGGGTATGTTTCATTGTTCCTCGCCTTGATTTCCATATGTACTGCCTATTTTACAGGATGATATGGAATTTTTAAAAATCGAGGGGGCAAAAAACATATCGATTCTGGTATGACATATATGTGGATTGGAGTCAAAAGAAAAATCTCTGCCCTGTGGATGAAGGCACCTCCATACATCTACTAGTCCTAATTCTTTGTTCAAATCGACCAATTGTCTAGATCTGGGAGATACACCTGCAGTACTCTTGGAAATCCTATCTATTTCCGGATCAATAATACAATTAAAGTCTCCCCCTATAATTGTATGGCGAGCACCGACAGCCATCAATTTTGAGAAGGCTTCCGTTATAAATTTAAAAGGATGTGTCAGGGGGCAATACAAATTTAAAATCCCATATTCCTCTCCATTTATAAGGGCTTTAATCAGAATATATCGTCCAGATTCGTCTTTTAGCTGATTTAGGATTTTGAAAGGGAAATTCTTCCAAATAAGAATAACAACTCCTCTGCTTTTTGAGCTAAAAGAAGAAAAAAA
>NC_057713.1:128144625-128144950 GCF_004010195.1 Chiloscyllium plagiosum
ACATTCCAGGTGCATCACTTAACCGACTGATCAACCATAATCGTCCGGGCAAATCCGAGACCCCTTGGGAGGGGAAACCCTATCCAGAACATCCCAAGCATAGTGCATATAAAATTCACAAAAATAAAGGCTCTCTAATACACTCACAACAGTAAAATAAAAAACTATTCCTAAATAAAAAGAAAACGTATTTAAATGGAGATTTTCCCTCTTGTTCCCAGGGGGTATCACTTCCTTTCCAAAAGTCCATCGTATCCTCTCCCAACCAGTGCCCCACCCTTGACCCAGGTGCTCCTCAATAGGATGAAGAAAATTCAAATATACT
>NC_057713.1:128145116-128190104 GCF_004010195.1 Chiloscyllium plagiosum
ATAAATAAATCCCTCTCCCCCCCCCCCCCAAGATAATATTAAACAGTAAGATAAAAAGAAGGGGACTAATATATTAAAAAAAAAAGGGATGTAAACCGGAGTGGGGGGAAAGCAAACCAACATCAATGAACTCTTATAATTTATCTAAGAAAGTCCAAACATTCCTTAGCCTTTTCCGGCGATCCGAAGTTATACACAGACCCTTCATGGTTAAAGCACAGCGTCGCTGGGTAGCGCAAGGAGTATTGAATATTTAAGTCCCTTAAACACTTCTTCACCTCATCAAACGCCTTCCTCTTTCGGACCAGAGCTGGGGAAAAGTCCTGGAATAACATGGCCTTGGATCCTTTATAGATCATGGCTTGGGGATCTTTTCCAAGATTTCTGGAGGCTTCTAAGAGTATCTGCCTCTCCTTGTAGCTTTGCAGCCGGAACAGGACCGGGCGTGGGCGCTGGTTCGAGCCGGGCCCGCGTATTGCTACCCGGTAGGCCCATTCCACCCTTACCTGGCCTGATCCAGCCGTCAGATTTAAAAGCTGTGGAAGCCACTGTTCAAGAACACTGTAAGCTGGCCTTCCTCTTCCCATTCGGGAAGGCCCAGCAAACGAATATTTTTTCGACGATCTCGATTCTCAAGGTCGTCAATGTGATTCTCTGAGGTCCGGACTCGCTGTTCCAGAGTCCAGACCCGATCCACGGCCGATTGCGCTGTAGTTTCGGAGGTCGCGGCCTTTAGCTCCACTCCTCCAACTCAGCGCTCAATTTCCTTGATGTCTCGGTCGTGCTTTTGCAGCGCAGCCGAAAGGGAGTCCCATTGGCTTCGGGATTCTTCAATGAAAGCGTCGATCTTCGCATCGAGTTTGGAGATTATTTCCATAAGGCTCGCCACCGTAGGTAAGTCCCCCGGGGCGGCTGCAGACGCCTCTGCTGCAGCTGGAGAGGGTGGGGGAGGGGTTCCTGCTTGCTGAGAGCTGCGGGCTCCCTTCCCTTTAGTCATTTTTACTGGAGATTAAATTGTTTAAATTCAATACTAAACAACTAATTACATTAAGTAAAAACTATTTTAAATGATTTGGAGAGTGTGATGGGTGACCCACTTTGCCCAAGTCTTGGGAGGAGCACTGTAGACTCAGACTTGCCGGGTCGCCGCCATCTTGGATCCCTCCAATGAGTTAATTTTAAACTTATTTTTATTTTCAAATCACTCTTCAGCACTGCTCCCCTGTCTCCAAACTTTTTCAACCCTGTAAATCTCCAAGTTCCATTAATGATGATACCTTTAGCTGTTAAGGCCCTAAATTCAGGAATTTACTCCCAAAACTTTCAATCCTTATACTTCCCTCCTTTAAGATGATCTTTAAAATCTACCTCTGCTCTGATGTCCCCTTCTTTGTACTTCATTGTCACATACATTTTATAAAGTGCTTTGGAACATTTTACTAGGTTAAAGGCTGTACTGTATTATGAAATATGAAAATATATTTTACACAGTATATGAAAACATACCTGTTTCAGGCAATGTAACATTGTATTGAAGAGTGACGAAAGCAACAGCTATCTTAGCAGTCATCTGCAAAACAGTAAAGTTAAAATGTTAGCTCAGCCATCTTCAATAAAAATGGTGCTTTAATAATTAGAAAAAACTAGCCCAAATCTCAACCACAAACAGATGGCAAAACGCAATAATTGACCTTTTTCAATGGTAATGAATCAATTTCAAGAAAATGTGCACAAAGTAGGTCCTGGGCTGTTTTAACCTTTCCCTCCAGAAATTCCAATCAACAGTGCAGTGGTCAAATCATTTATCTTCCACAATGGCAGCAAAATGTTACTCTTTTAGCAATTTGTGTGTGTGCCTGTGAATAAACAAAATTATGTTTTGGTCAGACTTAGTGTTAGAAGGAAGCATGTTAAAAATTGCTTATCATGATCTGATCAGGGTAGCATTTGATGTGTTTTTTATTTAATCCAAGAGGGAACAAAATCTTCCACAAATCTCACACTGATCTCTATCTGCCAATATACATAGCATGGCAAGAGATACAGTCGGAATTAGACACCACAGTCAACTGCTGCTCTACACTGTATAAACCGAAGTTAGTTATTGGTCACTAAGGTGAAATAATAAGGATGTGTGGAACCAATTCCTACATCTTCAAGAAAACAGGGGGAACGATTGTCAGGAACAAAAGTACGTTTTTTTGCAATAATCTATATGGGAGATATTAATACTGATTTGGAGGTGCTGGTGTTGGACTGGGATGTACAAAGTTAAAAATCACATAACACCAGGTTATGGTTCAACAGGTTTATTTGGAAGTACCAGCTGTCAAATCACTGCTCCTTCCTGATGAAGGAGCAGCGCTTTGAAAGCTCATGCTTCCATATAAACCTATTGGACTATAACCTGGTGTTGTATGATTTTTAACTTTATTAATACTGAAGGAACAACAATTTGTAATTATACAGCACTGTGAATTAGAAAGATATCACTGGGTGGTTCTAATGGAATAGTTGAAAAAAATAAATACCATATAACAGGAATAGTGACTGAAAACCTGGACAAACAGTGGGCATCTTAAAAGGGAAAGGGACAGAAACAAAGAGACTTTAAAGGAGGGAATGTCAAACCATGACACCCAATTTACCAATGACACTGGGGTAAAGAAATGTTGGATAAAGGTTGCTCAGAAAGAATCTGAGATAGTGGAGAATATGTGGGAGTGACAGAGAGCTGAAGAACTGGAAAACGTTACAGAGATAGGAGAGATAGCTCCAGATGCAATTTAAACATAGTGAGAATTTTAAACTCGAGGCACTGCTGTGACCTAATCTAGGTTAAAATGCAAAAGATGAATCAAGTGGAATAAGATACAGATAGCAGAATTTGGACAGCAAAGTTTGGATTGTTTTGAGGCTTTCTGAGGATGGAAGTCAGCCAGGAGAGTATTAGAACTATTGATTGTGGAGTACAGTAAGCAATGATAAGTATTTTGGCAACAGCAAGGCTGGAAAAATGACAGGGTTGTTACTTTTAATGAACTGGCTAGGGAAAGAAAATAGAATGGATGGAAGGTTGAATTGGAAGTTCAGTTCAGGCCGATGCAACCCCAACCTTTTCAGTTGACGACCCTACTAGGAGTTATGACCTATTGTTTGGGAAGCTCTTCAATAGATCCTCAAGCGACTCCACAGCAAGAGGCAGGATAAGAAATCATTAACTGGAGATTAACTGTCTTCTATCAACTAGCCAAGAGGAGAATTGAGTAGAGTAGTCCTGCTAAACTTGATACTGGAAGAAAGATCTCAAAATAGGATAGTATGGTCAAACTTATCAAATGTTCAAAGGGTCAAGAAGTGATAAAATATTATAGTTATTGAGGATTTGCTATTTAATGGGGCTGATTCAATGCTGAGGTGGGGTGGAATACTGGTTTGAAGCAATTTGCTACAATATGGGAAACATGGCAAGGTGATATCATGTAAAAGTGAATTGGAAGCAAAAAGAATGAGATGGGAAATAATTTGCAAACACAAAAGGATGAGTGGTATTCTTTTCAGATAGGGGGTGCCAAGTTTCTAAAATATGGAAAGTGAATAAATTTCAGTGAAATAAATAAGTTATTCAAGTGCAATTTTTAATGTAGGTCATGGATTATGACATTCTACAATGACTTTTAGTTCGTAAGTATGTAAAAGTGGTAGAAGTGCAATGGTCAACAATGACAACTGCCAAAACATCCACTGGAAGATTATAAAGTTAGACTTTTACTCTACAATGAAGATGATACAGCCAGGAAATGTTCCAAGACAAACAAAAACAGATATTGCTGGAAAAAATTCAGCAAGTCTGGCAGCACCTATGGAGAGAAATACATAATGTCTCGGGCGCAGTGACCCTTCTTCAGAACTGAACACAAATGAATTTTTCAAGCAATTTCAATTTTCATTCCTGAATTTCAGCACCACAGTTCTTTCAGTTTTTAATTTAATGTTCCAGGACTGCTGTTGTTAGCAGCAGAGGACAATGGCATAGGCTTCCAGGCCAAAGAATTTGGAGAGTGTGAGGAACACAAGGACAAACAATGCACTAATGATCACACAATGATGTCAGACTGGATCTGGTGGAGGAAACTGAGCTCCAGTTCAAACAGTTAGAAAAAAAGTTCCAGGATTGACAATGGACTTGGAACTCAAGTCAGACAGATGTCAGTAAAAGGCTCTGAGGTTTCTGACATTAAATTAGTAAAGACTAACAGTGATCAACCAATTCAACAACTAGAAAGAGTGAAAATACCAACTAAGCTGGGGAAAAAACTCAATGCAGGCTTTGAATGGAGAAATTAAACTTGAATTTGACATGGAATATATCTTTGTTTAAAGAGATACATAAACATAATGCAAGTCATTTCTGAAAAATGTTCAGAATCTTTTATGGGTTTTCAAACCAAGGTACACAAATAAATTTAGACCAGTATTTTAAAACAAAAATTCCTGCTCGTAATTGCAAAAATTAAAAGTCCTTACAGCCAAATTTATAATAGAAATTGTCTGTCAACATTTAAAGTTTAATTATACCCCTGTTGTCCAATACTGGTAATTGCAGGCTTCCTTCAGATTGAGTATAATCGTAGTGTGGGAGGTTCAGGAATGCAATTTTAATTTTAAACTTAAAAGTTAAAAAAATTCTGATATACGGAAGATATTTCTCAGGGAATCAAGGAATTTGTGGAACAGATGGGAAAGTGGACTTGAAGCCAAAAGTCAGCCATGTTTCAGTGAATAGACAAGCAAGAGGCTGGAAGAACACAGCAAGCCAGGCAGCATCAGTAGGTGGAGAAGTCAATGTTTCAGGTATAACCCTTCTTCAGGGATAGAGGTGGGTATAGGGGGAGTTGCGGATAAGGGCAGGGGAGAGAGGGTTATGGGTGGGGAGAGGGAAAGGGTTACAGGGGAAGAGGAGCAGAGTGGTGAGGTAGTGAGGGCCAGCCTGACCTCCCAGTCACCAATCATTTCAATTCCCCTTCCTCTCCAATATGTCCATGCATAGTCTTATCCACAGCCACTGCAAATCAGATTATTTCACTAGCTACCTGACGAAGCAGCAACGCTCTGAAAGCTTGTACTTCCAAATAAACCTGTTTAACTATAACTGGGTGTTGTTGGATTTTTAATTTTCTCCACAGCATTGCTAAGTGGAACAAACAAATAGAAATAAAAAGTTATGACCAACACAAGGGCTCGCTAACTTAGTTTGAGACACAACCAATTTGGTTCAAATATTAAATATCCACCCTTTTACCCAGTTCTGAGGTCATATTTGACTCAAAACGTTAACTTTCTCTCTCCACAGACCCTGCCAGACCAGCTGAGCTTCTTCAGCACTAATCTAATAAAAACAAATTTTATAAATGTTTCCGGAGTTTAAAACAAGAGCAGAAAGTGCACAGATTCAGATAATCTACAAAGTGACTTTATCAACGATGAGTGAAGATAAAGGAGCAGCAGAACTGCACAGAATTGGACACGTCAACCCAATCTAGTCATGGTCAAGACTGAGCCCCTCGCCCCTCCCCCTCCCCCCTGGGAAACTCACACCGCGCACTGCATTCTGGGTGATGTAGTCCACAGTCTCGCCGCTACCAGTCTCTGACATCACAAAAGGACTACAACTCCCAGAGCGCCCCAAGGCAGCGGCCCGGTCTCCTCCGAACGGCTCCAAGCCCTCGGGTGCTTCGCGATAGCCCCCTGATAAAGACGATATGGTTAGCCGAGACGGAATGCCATGTACTCCCGGTTAGAACCTCTCTCCGCTCATCACCGGCCCAGCCCCGGCCTCGGGCTCGGGCTCAGACCCCGCTCACCTCGAACATAAGCCCGAGCAAGAAGACCATGGCGACACAGGACACGATGTCGGCGTGGTTCTGGATGATAAATTCATGGCTGAGCACCGGCGGTGTCTTGTTTTTCTTACGCAGCCCCATCGCAGTAACAGCTGCGAGTTTCAGCTACACTCGGCAAAGGCGCCCCGAGCCGGCACCACGTCGACAGGAGCTGGAGCCCTGGCTAGCCCCGCCCAGCGCGGTGGCCTCCCACTACACTGCCCCTTAGAGACCTTGGTCGGTATTTTCCTGCGTGTCCTTGCTATTACAGCAGACAGTAAAGTTAAAACTCACACAACAGCAGGTCATAGTCCAACAGGTTTATTTGGAAGCACTTGCTTTCAGAGCGCTTCCAATGTCACATTTTACAAATTCCTACTTTGGAAATAGAACCAGTCTGACTCAGAGTCTGTCTATATCCCAACCTTAACTTCACACCTTTAATGCATTGTGTGAGCTGAGATGTCTTTTATTTATATACTGATAAAACCTTAAGTTGGGATCGTGACTTGAAATAAGTTCTTGGATTTACATATTAATCAATCAAAACCTGCATCCCCATTCTAAACGATTAAAGACTTAACAGCAATCTAGGTTTGTTCAATACTCTGCATCAGTTGTATGACACTTTGATCTTTGACTATAAATTCTGTGTCCTATGATCCTACCCGACAAAGCAGCAACACTCTAAAAGTTGTGCTTCCAAATAAACCTATTGGACTATAACCTGGCGTTATGTGATTTTTAACTTTGAACAAACAGTAAACCTTACCAACTCTGTCTGTGTGTCTGTTTCTCCCTCTCTCTCTCCCACACACACACCTACTAGGAGGCTTTTGATGTTCAGAGAAGTTTTCCTGCAGTGAACTGGAAAGGGCTGGGGCTGGATAAGATAGATAACTAATCACTCAGGAGGTGGGTGTGACTGGCATTTATTGTCTGTCCCCAGTTGCCCTTGAAAAAGTGGTGGTGAGTTGCCTTCTTGAACTGCTGCAGTCCTTGTGTTGTAAGTAGACGAACAATGCTGTTACGGAGGGAATAGTATGATTTTGACCCAGAGAAAGTAAAGGAACAGTAATATACTTTCAATCAGGATGGTGAGTGTCATAGGGAGGGGAGGGGATCTTGAAGGTGGATGTGGTCATGTGTTTGGGAGATGCTGGCTAAGGATCTTTGGTGAATTTCTGCAGTGTGTCTTGTAGATAGTACACACTGCTATTACTGAATGTCAGTGGTGGAAGGAGTGGATGCTTGTGGAAGTGGTGCCACTTAAATGGGCTGCTTTGTCTTGGTTTAAAGATTCTTGAGTTGTTGAAACTGCACTCATCCAAGCAAGTGGTAAGTATTCTGTCACACTCCTGACTTGTGCATTGTAGACGGTGGACAGGTTTTGGGGAGTCAGGAGGTGAGTCACTTGCTGCAGTATTTAAAGCTTCCACTCAAACGGCAATTTCAGTTGAGTTTCTGGTTGATGGTAACCCCCAGAATATGGATAATGTAGGGTTCGGTGATGGTAATGCCATTGAATGTTTAAAGACGGTGGTTAGATTGTGTCTTCTTGGAGTTGGTCATTGCCTGGCATTGTGTGGCGCTAATATTACTTGCTATTTTTCAGCTCAAGCCTGGATATTGTCCAAGTCTTGTTCCATTTGGATATGGACTGGCTCAGTATCTGAGAGGCTGCAAATGGTGCTGAATATTGTGTAGTCATCAGCAAACATCCCCACTTCTGACCTTGTGATGGAGGGTAAGTCATTGATGAAGCAGCTGGACATGGTTGGGGCAAAGACATAGCCTTAAGGAACACCTGCAGAGATGTCCTGAAGCTGAGATGTCTGACCTCCAGCAACCACAACAATCTTCCTTTGTGCCAGGTATGATTCCAACCAGCAGAGAGTTTGCCCCGTGAAACCCACTGACTCCAGTTTTGCTCGGGCTTCTTATTGTCATACTCTGTCAAATGCAGTCTTGAGGTCAAGAGCTGTCACTCTCATCTCACCTCTGGAATTCAGCTCTTTTGCCCATGTTTGGACTAAGGCTTTAATGAGATCAGAAGCTGAGTGCCCCTGGCGAAACCTAAATTGGATGTCACTGAGCAGGTGCTGCTTGATAGCACTGTTGATGACACCTTCTATCACTTTACTGATAATCGAGAGTAGACTGATGGGGTGGTAATTGATTGGGCTTTTTTGTCCGTAGAACATACCCGGGGCATTTTTCCACATTGTTAGGTAATGCTAGTGTTGTAGCTGTACTGGAACAACTTGGCTTATGGTATGGCTACTTGTGCAGCATAAAGGTTCAGTACAATTGCAGGATGTTGGCAGGGCCTGTAGCCTTTGTGGTATCCAGTGTTTCCAATTATTTCTTGAAATCATGTGCAATGATTTGAATTGGCTGAAGACTGGCATCTGCAATGCTGGGGACCCCACTGGAGGAGGCTGAGATGGATCATCCTCTCGGCACTTCTAGCTGAAGATTGATGCAAAAGTTTCAGCCTTATCTTTTGAAGGGAAATGCTGGACTCCTCCACCATTGAAGATGGAAATATTTGTGCAGACTTCTCTTCCAGTGAGTTGTTTAATCGCCTTCCTCTGATCACACCTGAGTATGGCAGGACAGATCTAATCCGTTTGTTGTGGGATTGCTTAGCTCTGTCGATGACTTTTTGCACATGCTGATAGTAATCCTGTTTGGTAGCTTCACCGAGTTGACACCTCATTTCTAGGTATGCCTGGTGTTCTCCTGGTTTACCTTCCAGCACTCCATAGGATTGAACAAAAATCCCCAATATCTAAAATACTGGACAAAACCCTGGACTCTTCAAAACTTTTAAAAGAAAAAGGAGACATCTGGACTGAGTTCTGCACGAACACACAACACAACCAGCAGAATGGAGAGTGCTCTCTGGGACTATTGTTCAGTATGGAATCCCAATCTACATCACCTCTCTAAAAGAACAATCAACCAACACCAACAGACCCTAACCTGAGACCGTTTTTACACCTTGGGCAGACAGTATGGGGCCTACAGAGACATTTGACATTCAACCTCAATCAAAACCCAGTCACCCATATCTAACCAGTTAATTTCAGAAGAGAACATCAAGATATAGCTGCCAGCCCTGATCTCACCAGGGTATGATCTTTGCAACAACAAACTTCTGCATGAACAGCTTCCCCAGACGCTTCCACCCCAAAAAGCAGTTTCAGAACTAAGAACCACACATACCGGAATGAGAACCAAGAACAGGGAAGCCAAACCAAGAGCCTCACCTGAACAAGAGCTTCCAGACACAGCCTGTTCTGATCCAAAAGAACCAACAGCAAGAACATCAGCAACAAGGCGCACTTCAAAACTGCCTTTTCTCAGTGAATAGCAGAAACTCCCAAGACCCCAAAGTTCCAACCCAGTTAGCAGGGAGGGAAGGCGGGTGGTGAAAACACATTGGGACCCGGAGGGTAGAAATTCTGATCAAAGAGTCTGAAATTAAACATTGTTGTTTCCTGTGTATCAATTAGATAGTGTTCTTATAGTGGTAATCCGGTTATTTCTGGATTTAAAGTACTACTGTTCTCCTGTGTATTGATTGTCAATTTTCTTGTTTTATTGCAATTCTGCTGTTGATGGCCCACAGTGCTTCATGGATGCCCAATCTTGTGTTGCTAGATCTGTTCCAAGTCTGTCCCATTTAGCACAGTGATACAGCCACATATGATGAAAACTATCCCAAGTGTGAATGTGGGACTTTGTCCCCACAAGGATGATTTGGATGTGAACATAGGTATGATTAATAAGTTTGCAGATGACACCAAAATTGAACATGTAGTGGACAGCTAAGAAGGTTACCTCAGAGTACAACAGGATCTTGATCAGATGGGCTAATGAGCTGAGGAGTGGCTGATGGAGTTTAGATAAATGCGAGGTGCTGCATTTTGGTAAAGCAAATCAGAGCAGAACTTATACGCTTAATGGTAAGGTCCTGGGGGGTGTTATTGAATAAAGAGACCTTGGAGTGCAGGTTCATAGTTCCATGAAAGTGGATTCAAAGGTAGATAGCATAGTGAAGAAGGAGTTTGATAAGCTTTCCTTTATTGGTCAGAGCATTGTATATAGGAGTTTGGAGGTCTTATTGTGGCTGTACAGGACATTAGTTAGGTCACTTTTGGAATACTGCATGCATTTCTGGTCTCCCTGCTATAGGAAGGATGTTGTGAAACTTGAAAAGTTCAAAAAAATTTTGACGAAGATGCTGCCAGGGTTGGAGAGTTTGAGCTATAGGGAGCAGCTGAATAGGCTGGGGCTGTTTTCCCTGTAGCTGAGGGGTGACTTTATAGAGGTTTATAAAATCACGATGAGTACGGATAGGGTAAATAGACAAGGTATTTTCCCTGGGGTGGGGGAGTCCAAAACTAGAGGGCATAGGTTTAAGGTGAAGGGGAAAGATTTAAAAGGGAGCTAAGGGTCAACTTTTTCATGCAGAGGGTGGTGCATATATGGAATAAGTTGCCTGAGAAAGTGGTGGAGGCTGGTACAATTGCAAAATTTAAAAGGCACCTGAATGGGTATATGAATAGGAAGGGTTTAGAAGGATATGGGCCAAATGCTGGCAAATGGGACTAGATGAATTTAGGATATCTGGTTGTCGTGGACGAATTGGACTGAAGGGTCTGTTTCCATGACTCTATGACTGTGCCATTACTGTTATGGACAGACACATCTGCAGCAGGCAGATTGGTAAGGATGAGGTCATGTATGTTTTTCTCTCTTTTTGGTTCCTTCACTACCTGCTGCCAACCCAGTTGAGCAGCTGTATCCTTCAGGATCCGACCAGCTCATTCGATTATGCTGCTGCCAAGCCACTTTTGGTCATGGACATTGAAACTACTCCCATCCAGGATCCAAGGGTCATTGGACCAGAAACGTTAACTCTGATTTCTCTCCACAGATGCTGCCAGACCGGCTGAGCTTATCCAGCAATTTCTGTTTTTTTTTCTCTGATTTACGGCATCTACAGTTCTTTCAGTTTTTACAATGTATATCGGGCTTGGATCGTGTTCCAAATTGTATGGAATGCAGCTAGCGTATTTTGTTTTCTTCAGACTCACATGAATCCTCGGAGGACTTTCCTAATCACATTAGCACTGAGTGGTTTTTAAATTATTTTAGTTTCCATGTGGGAACCGTACAACCTTCAGGATTTGATATTGAATTTAATAATTGTCTGAATACACCCTTCCATGTCTTTTATCCACTTCCATACTCTATGTCCCATCATGATATGGGTTGCTTACAGCACAGCTGGCCCATTTTCACCCACTCATAGTCCCCAGTTATCACCTTTCTAGCTTTCCTCCTTCTCTGGCTTACTTTAATCATCCCTTTTCCTGCCCACACTTTTTTCTCTCTCTTTCTGTGTATCATCTCCACGGGTCTACTCACTCCTTCCCCCATCCCTCTGTCATAGATTAGATTAGATTACATTACAGTGTGGAAACAGACCCTTCGGCCCAACAAGTCCACACCAGTGTGGAAACAGACCCTTCGGCCCAACAAGTCCACACCGGCCCACCGAAGCGCAACCCACCCATACCACCAACCTAACACTACGGGCAATTTAGCATGGCCAATTCACCTGACCTGCACATCTTTGGACTGTGGGAGGAAACCGGAGCACCCGGAGGAAACCCACGCAGACACGGGGAGAATGTGCAAACTCCACACAGTCAGTCGCCCGAGGCGGGAATTGAACCCGGGTCTCCGGCGCTGTGAGGCAACAGTGCTAACCACTGTGCCACGGTGCCGCCCTAAACAGAAATATCACTTTCTCCTCAATGCAATCAGTTCTGAAGAAGACTCAATGGATTTGATGGAAGTTTATGAAATTATGAGAGGTATAGATAGAGTTAATAGTAGTTGTCATTTCCCTAGGATGGGAGATTTTAAGATTAGAAGGCACATATTTAAGGTGAGAGGAGAGAGATTTAAAAACAACATGAAGAGCAAGTTTTTTTTACACAGAGGGTGGTTCAAGTGTGGAAAGAACTTCCTGAGGAAGTGGTGGATATGGGTAAAATTACAATGTTTAAGATATATTTGGATAGATACAAGAATAGAAAATATGTCAGGAACAGGTGGGTAGGACTAATTCAGTATGGGATTATGTTTGGCATGGATTGGTTAGATCGAAGGGTCTGTTTCTGTGCTGTATGTCTCTATCATTCAAAATGTTAACTGTGATTTCTCTTCACAGGTGCTCCTGCTCTCCTGTTTTTGTTCCAGATTTCCAGCATCTGCAGTTCAATGTTTTGTACTTTAAAATTTTGGTCTATATATTAACAATGCTTTCTAAGTTTTGATTTCTTTTTACCTATTTTTAAAAAAAAATTAATAGAGAGATAAACAGTTCATAAGGGCTAAAGTTATGCTGCATTGTTTTTAAATCAAACACAGGCCAAGCATGTTTCTGCAAACGTCTTACAATGAAAATTCAGTCCAATGTTAGCTCCCATCTTTGAAATATGTGAAATTGTGATCAGGATGGGCGATGGTTGAAAGTACAGTCTTTCACAATCTGGTTTTGTTTCTTTTTGACCTTTTGAAACTAAATAAACTTAAACAAATGTTCAGTACCAGACACATTAGGTGAGACCACACCGGAGTACTGTGTGCAGTTCTGGTCTCCAAATTTGAGGAAAGACATTCTGGCTATTGAGGGAATTCAGGGTAGGTTCACGAGGTCAATTCCTGGAATGGCGGGACTACCTTACACTGAAAGACTGGAGCGACTGGGCTTGTATACCCTTGAGTTTAGAAGACTGAGAGGGGATCTGATTGAGACATATAAGATTATTAAAGGATTGGACACTCTGGAGGCAGGAAACATATTTCCGCTGATGAATGAGTGCCGAACCAGAGGACACAGCTTAAAAATACGGGGTAGACCATTTAGGACAGAGATGAGGAGAAACTTCTTCACCCAGAGAGTGGTGGCTGTGTGGAATGCTCTGCCCCGGAGTGCAGTGGAGGCCCAGTCTCTGGATTCATTTAAGAAAGAGTTGGATAAAGCTCTCAAGGATAGTGGAATCAAGGGTTATGGAGATAAGGCAGGAACAGGATACTTATTAAGGATGATCAGTCATGATCATATTGAATGGTGGTGCAGGCTCGAAGGGCAGAATGGCCTACTCCTGCACCTACTGTCTATTGATTGCACCCTTTCTTCTTTTGTAATAGGATGAAGTTCAGTACTGTGCAAAACCTCCAAACATAACTGTTATTTTCATTTAGATTTTAATAATAGCTGCCCATTTGTTAAATTATATTCCTCTCTGCAATGCTTTATGATAGTCACTCTGGCATTGCATGAGAGGGATAAAAACAATTGGAAAACATTAATTATTAATAGACACAACATTTGCAACTTAAGAATAACAAGAGCAGAGTGCTAACTAAGGCATTTGTCAGGTATTGAAGATATTGCCCAAGATATTGAAGCATCTTGATCAATGGAATACTTGTAAAATTACAATCAAGAAAGCTCCAACAAATGTTAAAATCGATATATATTAAAAATGTGAATTTGCATAGAAATAAATGAAAGTTCAAAACATTGTGAATTAACTGTAAACAATTCATCATAGTTAACAATAAGCAGAAAATAGAATGTGAGGAAAGCTTTATCAAAAGGAATTTTGATCAAACAGAACTTGTATTAATTTCTATTGCTATTTTTAATTAGCAGTGTACAATATATACTTCTGTCACCTTGATACTTTAATATTGTCTGTGAATGATGGAATGTAATTTAATGGCTCTAGACATGGAATTGAGTTCAATCTCAATGGATACACAATGGGTTGAAGGAAGAAGGTGACAAGTCACTTTGCCTAACAACATCTTGTTGAAATAACAATTATAAGTTTACATTACTAGAATGTGAATCGATGAATTACAAATAATTTGGTTTTCCTGTTTATAATCTACCTGTGTACTGATAGGCATCCCATAATACTGCTCAAGTAGAAAAATACACTTCTATTTCTATCCTACTTCATTACTCTTGTCCCTTTCCATTTTTTGTCGTCAGTTACACACTTTTTCATAAACTTCCATCAGAATAGTTATCTTGCACCTTTTCCGCATTCTCTAAGTCTCTCCTCTGCTTTCTATCCTGTATCTCTCGCACGATGACAAGACTTAAAATGGTCCAAGCCCAGGGTATGTGGAAAGAAAGCAGTCAAATCGCAAGTCTTAGGATTGTTTTTCTTTACTCATTCACAGGATGTGGACATCATTGGCTAGGCCAGCATTTATTGGCATCCCTAATTGTCCAGAGGGCATTTAAGAGTCTACCACATTGCTGTGGGTCTGCAGTCACATGTAGGCCAGACCAGGTAAGGATGGCAGCTTCTTTCCCTAAAGGACATTAGTAAACCAGATGGGTTTTCGAACAATCAACAATGGATTCATGGTCATCATGAGACTCTTAATTCCATGGAGGTTTTGCTGATCTCCTATTGATTGGAGATCTATGTGAAATAGTATCGATGTCAGTTTTTCAGCTATTTAATGTACATTCTCTGGATGGGCAGTTTGCCAGAGTTGGAGAAGTGCAATTCTTGCCAAATTTCTGGGCCGAGATTTATTGCTTATTTTCATTATTGTGAATTTTTCTTTCACTTTAGTTCATAGATTCTAAGGGAATATTTGTGCAAATCTACATATGAACATGTGGGTAAAGTGTCAACAGCTGAATAGCAAGTGAAAGGACGACATAAATTCAATAGATTGAGGCAGAGAGATAATTACAAAAATTAAAAATAAGGTGGGGCTGGAGACAAACCAAATGACTGGAATAACATGATAGGTATAAGAGTCACATGCTGGGGATCTAACCAAACTAACAAGCCAAAACTGTACAAACTAATTAAGGTTGAGAGATTGTGACAATTTATCAAGGCAATGAAGTCAAAGCAGGGCAGTAAGGAAGATCTTACAAATATAGAAGAGTGTGGTGGGGTCACATTTGGTGGAACATGAACCCAAGATCACAGTTGAGGTTGTCTTCATGGGTACAGAACTTGGCTATCAGTTTCTGCTCGGTGATTCTGCATTGGTGTGTATCTAGAAGGCCGCCTTGGAGGATGCTTACCTGAAGATCGGAGGCTGAATGTCCTCGACCTCTGAACTGTTCCCCGACTGGGAGGGAACATTGTGCAGTGTCCATTCATAAACCTGTTGGCCACCAACCTGGTGTCATTTAACTTCTGAATCTTTCTGCCCCATTGCAGTCCCAAAACTGATCTTATTCAAGTCACAAAAGACATAGATAAATCTCATTCTTCTCAACCTGCCTTCAGTCTTTGAAATGGTTGACCATATTAACCTCCTCCAGCTACTTGTCACTATCTCCCAGTTTGGTTTACATTCTTTTAGTTCCACTCTTATCTACCTAATTGGAGCCAGAGAACCTCAAATTCTTTCTCTGTTGGAGAAGCTCAGCAAGTCTGGCAGCATCTGTGGAGAGAAAGCAAAATTCACATTCTAAGTCCAGTGACTCTTCTTCTGAACATTGTTTCTGTTTCTGTTCCAGTACCCTCAGTTCTTTGTTTCTTTTCACTCTTAAGGAACTTCACTTGATAGCTCAGTGAATCAATATATTGTGTGGTACGTATTACAAGAAATCTGCTTGTTCACTCCTCAATCTGTGTTAATATTAGCAGCAGGGATGTTATCAACCTTTTTGTTCCTGTGTTCAGGGGAGCAAACTTGCCTGAGTTCTGAAGCATTTGCCTCTGGGATTGGGTAAGAATCGAAGTGGCCTTGGCTTCCATATCCCGCAATATAAATTCAGTTTTGGGTACTTCTGTTCACACAATCATAATACTTGAGACAAAACCAGGATGAATAATTCGGAGAAATGAAAGAAACTGCAACTGCACACTGGTATGGTGTTGGCCTAAGCAGCAAGTGTAGCGGATTGAATTCAATTTCCCTACTTGTAAGGTGTCGTGATTTGGATAGAAATCAATAATAAGTGAACTTCGAGAATACTGTGGATTAAATAATAGGTTGGCAAATTTAATTTCACAAGGCATGAAAAGCAACAACTTAAATCATAAGGCTATAAAGCTAGCTTCCATAGACAGGAAGTACAGAATAAAGAAGTCGAGATACAATGAAGTATCTATGTAAACAATTTTGGAGCTTGAGTACAGTGTACGATTTTGAAAGGCTGATAAGGTAATAAAAGGGGAGAACACAGATTCGTTAGAATGATGCTACATATGGAGAAATATAAATAAAAAGACGTTTAAAAATTGGTCTGATTTTGCATTGAACATTGGATGATTTGGTTAATGTATTTAAAGTTAAGAATGAATTAGGCAAAATAAATAGAAACAATTTATTTCCAGTCATATCCAAAGTTAACTGTAAGAGGTATAGTGTAGAAAACAGGAGAAACATTTTTAGACGGGGTATGAAGGTGGACAACATAGTGCTTAGGTACAACATCCACATTGATGATTAAATAGAGTGTTAAGGAAAAAAGGGATATGAGAACTGAACAGTCATGATTACTGTATGGAGAACCACCAACAACATAGGTAGGTTGAGCCAAATGGCTTGGTGCTATGTTATAATTGCTATATAAATCTACCTAAAATTAGTTTTTGGTGCTCATTATCAATTCACTAGTAGACAGCTTCTACCCAGAATTATTTTCCTTCTTTAGAAGAGAAGCTGCAGGAGAACAGCATTTGATTAATTATTTTCTACAGTGGACTCATTGGGGGATCAGAATTTTGAAAAGTACTTACTCAGAACTACAACACTTTACTTTCCACTGCAGAAATATTGACATAATATTATGGTTACTTAAACTTTAGCACAAGCAGGAAAAATACAAGAGAAATGCGGCATTAATTTTGAACGTGTGCAAAGATTCTACCGGAAATAAGCAAGAAGATATACTGCCCCCAAGATGACATCAATTACAAACTGGTATCTTTAAGTGGTTTCCTTTACGTCAGTTATCGATGCACTTATCAGATTTTACTTGAGAATTTGACAACTGTTGTTCAGCAGGAAAAGCTGTTAGCCACAGACTTGCATGCTCAATTCCACTGGCACCATGTATTGAGTATCCTAAACAGTGATCCTTAAAAGGATCGTTGCTGGATGCTGCCAAACAAGTCCTAGGAAGTGTTGCTGAACAAGAGAGACCTTGGAGTGCAGGTTCATAGCTCCTTGAAAGTAGAGTTGCAGGTGGTTAGTATAGTGAAGAAGGCTTGTCAAAGCATTGAGTATAGGAGTAGGGAGGTCATATTGCGGCCGTACAGGACGTTGGATAAGTCACTTTTGGAATGTTATGTGCAATTCTGGTCTCCTCCCTATCAGAAGGATGTTGTGAAACTTGAAAGGATTCAGAAAAGATTTACAAGGATGTTGCCAGGGTTGGAGGATTTGAGCTACAGGAGAGGCTGAATAGGCTAGGGCTGTTTTCCATGGAGCATTGGAAGCTGAGGGGTGACCTTATAGAGGTTTATAAAATTATGAGGGGCATGGACAGGATAAACAGACAAAGTCTCTGGGGTGGGGTCCAGAACTATACGGCATAGATTTAAGTTGAGAGGGGAAAGATAAAAAAGGGACTTGAGGGGCAACTTTTTCACGCAGAGGGTGGTGTGTGTATGGAATGAGCTGTCAGAGGAAGTGGTGGAGGTTGGTACAATTATAACATTGAAAAGGCATCTGGATGGGTAAGTGAATAGGAATGGTTTAGAGGGATAAGGGCCAAGTGCTGGCAAATAGGACTAGATTAGGTTGGGATATCTGGTTGGCATGGATGAGTTGTTTCTGATCTGTTTAACTCTATAAGTCACCTTTGTTCAAACAAGATTCCTCAGGAATTAGAAGAGGCATGAATCTCCTTCCTGCAAAATTTCATAACATCCCATCCCAAAAGTGACAGTCCATCTGCCGATAAAGTTTCTGAATTGGTTTACTGGAGGAACTAGTGATTTCCTCACCTACTCGGATCAACAACCTACTGGTGAGCACTGGATCAGTAACTGAGCTCACTGACCAAGTATAACTCCACTCTCTACACCATAAAAGATAACACCAGATTGCTTAGAAAGGAAAGGGGATAATTTCACCAGTAAGACCACACATTTTAGAATGGGAACGATTTTTGCGAAGGCAGCAAATATTTTGTGTTCTTGCTAATCACTGGCAAAGGTAAGGAAACATGGACAGTGTGGATCCAGATAGTTAACCTATAAATTTTCTTCACCTGTGGGATTAGGCCAGCATTGATTACCCTTCCCTCATTGTCTATGAGAAGGTGATGTTGAGTCACCTTCTGGAGTGCCCACTGTGACCCATTTTAGAACATGACAATTATTGTCTCAAGATTCAGTAGGGAGATGTAACATCTGGTGTGGTTAAAAAGTCACCTATAATTAGGTCACGTTCAGTTTTCTGTCTGTAACTAGTCAGTTCATCTTAGCTGAGTGCTGTATTTGGTTAAAATTCACAACACTAGGTTATAGTCCAACAGGTTTATTTGTAAGCACAGGCTTTTGGAGCGCTGCTCCTTCATCAGGTAGCTACTGGGGCTGGATCATAAGACACAGAATTTATAGTAAAAGATCAAAGTGTCATACAACTGACGCAGAGTATTGAACAAACCTAGATTGCTGTATTTGGTCTTAGACCTTCTGCTGATATATTAGTTTGGAAATATTAGTTTAGAGTCATATTTGGCTGTAATGTTGCCATATTTAATTCATCTGTTGCTTTGTATAGGCTTACAGTTGAGCAAACAAAGCTGAAGGTTTTCAGAATTATGACTGCAAATGATTCCTAAAATAACTACAGCAGACATTGTGTCTAATGGATAGCCAGCTCCACACTCAGAGACAAATGATATGTTGACCGGCTGTATTACTGAAGCTTCCTGCTCTTGCCCAGAATTGGAAAATTTGTGATTAATTTCCACCTCTCTCTCACTTTGTTAACCTCCAATTTTTCCATTCCTTCCCTCAACCTCCCTGTCTCTATTTCTGAGACTAGGCGGTCTACTGGTTTTCAGTAAAATTCCATAGACTCTGTTGGGGACTTTTTAAAAACTTACTCAGGGATGTGAGTGTCTTTGGATGGGCCAGCATTTATTGCCCATCCCTAACTGCTCAGAGTCAACCACATTGCTGAGAGTCTGGAGTCAGATGTAGGCCAGACCAGATAAGGATGACCGATTTCCTTCCTTCAAGGACATTACTGAACCAGATGGGGTTTTCCTGACAATTGACAATGTACTTATGGTCATCATTAGGCTCTTAGTTCCAGATGTTTATTGAATTCAAATTCTACCATGGCATGATTTGAACCCACATTCCCAAAACAACACCTCAAATCAGATTGCAAATTGGACGAACAACACCTCATCTTCCACTGGGCAGCCTACAGCCCGAAGGTCTCAACATTGAGTTCTCCAATTTCAAATGACCTCCCTTCCCATCACCCGACTTTCCTCCCAGCCCCATGCTTCCACTCATCTCATCGACCCTACCTTCTAGCCACCAACCAAATGTATTTCTCTTTTCTGGGGAGTGCAGCCCACCAACCATAAACATATGCATGATGATTGGTCGGTGTCTGGAATTGGGAAAACACCAGGTAATTTGGGTCTATTCTTGAAAACCTAGTCCTTGACAGTAAATCTACAGGTTTCCCAGCAATGTGACCATTAGTACACAGGAACCTGTACACAGCACGGGACCAAAACAGGTATTCCAGTGACCCAACAGCACGGAACCAAACCAGACATCCCTGTGACCGAACAGCACAGGACCAAGCCAGGTATCCCAGTGACCCAACAACACAGGACCAAGCCAGGTATCCCAGTGACCCAACAGCATGGGACCAAACCAGACAGCCCAGTGACCGAACAGCACAGGACTAAGCCAGGTATCCCAGTGACCCAACAACACAGGACTAAGCCAGGTATCCCAGTGACCCAACAACACAGGACCAAGCCAGGTATCCCAGTGACCAACAACACAGGACCAAGCCAGGTATCCCAGTGACCTAACAGCACAGGACCAAGCCAGGTATCCCAGTGACCCAACAACACAGGACCAAGCCAGGTATCCCAGTGACCTAACAGCACAGGACCAAGCCAGGTATCCCAGTGACCAACAACACAGGACCAAGCCAGGTATCCCAGTCACCCAACCTTCTCTGTTATGGTGGAAACAGCTTAGTCTTTTGTTCTTATATAAGTGGAGGTTGGAAGAAACTAGGTTGTTAGCAAGATCTAGGGGGAATGTTTAATCGCGGCTGTTGTTCATATTATGTTTTTAATATACTTCTAACTACTTATATCATTAAATCTAGCACAGAACATAGAATCTTCTCTCTCTAGAGTTTAATTGTCTGTAATCTCCTGGGGCACTACTAATGTAAGTTGGCTATATATTATAAATATATTTAACCCTTTACCCCAGAAATATTACGTTATGGCATAAGCCATAATTAGGATTTGAAGCAATTTCATTAACTATCACTGGAAATGAACAGTTTCAGTTCCAAATGGACTCATAAAATATCTTAGTGTACATTCAATCATACATTTCATAAAATAAGTAATTACATATGAATGATATCTCAATAAAGTAAATGGGTTGAAGAAATCTTTGCAGATATGGCCATACAATTGAAAAATTGTGTAAATATGGAGGTTCAATTCTGTTAACCAGATCAGATAGCTATATGAACAATAAAACAGACAGCTGTAGACAAAAGTAACGTCAAGTGTAATGATCTCATAGTAGGCTAAAGGTGATACTGTTTATAATAAAGCAGCAGTACAGTTCCAGTACAAGCAATACATACAGTTGGCGAAGGAGACCAGACCTCAATTTCTTCACCTGTTTCAAAGAATGTTTTCTTTATATGTTCATCTTGATTCTTCCTTGCATTTCTTACTGTTTTCTTTTCTGTTTCTCTAACATTCTTCTACATGGTTTTCGCAAGGTTTATGAAGGTTTTGTAGCTCAGGTTGAGGTTTAGGGTGTAGGTTTGCTCGCTGAGCTGTAGGTTTGATATCCAGACGTTTCATTACCTGGCTAGGTAACATCATGAGTGGCGACCTCCAAGTGAAGCCTTGGATGGCATTCCTTTCCCATCTTCGGGCCAGTTGTAGCGTATTGCGCCCATAGGTTTTCGCAAGGTTTGTGAAGGTCTTAGCTCAGGTTGAGGTTTAGGGTGTAGGTTTGCTCACTGAGCTGTAGGTTTGATATCCAGATGTTTCATTACCTGGCTAGGTAACATCATCAGTGGTGACCTCCAAGTGACGGCTTCACTTGGAGGTCGCCACTGATGATGTTACCTAGCCAGGTAATGAAACGTCTGGATATCAAACCTACAGCTCAGCGAGCAAACCTACACCCTTCTACATGGTCTTCCACATTTATAACTTGTTTTTACCTTGTCTCCATGTTTTATTGCGCTGAGCTTTTTATTCACCCATCTAACAATCCAACATCCCTCTGATCATTGTGATAAATATATTTAACCTTGTTTTAGTAGCAATCACTTTTAAATGCAGCAATTGAGCAAAGAGACAATTTTAACAGAGATATTTTAACAGTGCTGAGTAAATACAAACTGATTGCAATTTATACATATATATGTTCAGCAAGGTCAAAAATAAAAGTGTTACTTTCAAAACAAGCTCAGTGCTATGACTGGTTGAAATTTCAATCTTTTAAAAGCCAACTGTTTTTGTTGGGGAGTTTAATATTTCACTAAGTCAATACTACAAATTGCTTAATTCAGCCATTAAGGAAAAAAAAATCACAGCTTGTTTTACTGATTACTTGAAGGTTTAATGTGGTACTTACAGATTTAATGTGGAATGCAGTGTACAAAGGATTTAATTACATAGTGGTTAGTTTGAAGACTTATGAGAATTATGCTCAATGGATATAATAACTTGTAATCTGTCATGTAACAAACTACAAAATTACAACACTACTCTGAATAAGTATTATAGAACTTCTGATAGAATTCCCCCGCTATATTTGTGAAAATTTTGACAAAATAACTCAGTCATTTACTCAATTCTTTGGGGTAAACTGCTTTGGAAATTCTCCTCCAATGCATTATGCAGCATACTTTATTCTCTGACATTAAACCCAACAAAATAGAATACAGTTTTAACAAAAGATCACTGACCTGAAACGTGCCTCTGTTTTCCCTCAACAGAAAGCATTTCCAGCATTTGTTTTAAAACCCAAATATAGCATTTAAGGCAAAATTAAATCTTTAAAAATCCATGTAACCTTATTTGAAAATGATACAAAAATCCATTTTATCCATTTAAGTGGGTGGAGAAGCATTACAAATTGCTTTTCCATTTATGAGTTGTATCAGCTTGGGCTGTAAGACAAAATGATTTGATTAATTTTGTTTACAACACTGAAAATTACTGCACTGAATCTATGCTGAACTGTGCAGACTTAAATATTGTCCATAATTCAGTAACAAAATATTGCTTCCCTAAATCATTTCTTGAAGATAATCACTGAAATTATCACTCGAACAAAGCAAAGAATGTACCATTTCTAAACTATTTATTGAAAACCTTCTCTGCTAGTGTTTGCTCCAGTGCCAAATCATTGATGCCTTGCAATGAAGACTTGAGGGAAGTTTTTTTTTAGTAACTTTGTCCAAGTGATATTCCCATGTAACAGGTTTATTAGGTGGTGCAGGTTCCATGTGACAGCTTTGCACACTCACTGGGAACACTCACCAAATGTCTCCTCCTCAAATTGACGATGGTAAACTGTAGAGCTATCACTGTTGACTGAGCTCACGATCAGTCAATCTAGCACAGATCAGAGATCAAACATGGCATCATCTTAGCTTCTACTATAGGGCTCACTACTCAGCTATTTTCATCATCACAACAAATAATATAAAGCATGATCCCAAAGAAAGTAATCAAAGTCCTAAATGTGCAAGTTATTGTACTGTTTGGTCCCAACAGGGAAAAGAAATACTCTGACTTTTAAATAAATGCAGGGGAGTTATTTATGGTTCTGAAATTGCTGGAAAAACTCTGTAGTTCTGGCAATATTTGTGGAGAGAAAGCAGAGTTTACGTTTTGGATCCAGTGACCCTTCTTCAGAATGGGCCCAAAGCTTTAACTCTGATTCTCTTCAAAGATGTTGCCAGACCTGCTGCATTTCTGCAGCAATTCATAGAATCATCATAAAATCCTTATTATGTGGATGCAGGCCATTTAGCCCTTCGAGTTCACACTGACTCTGACGAGCAACCTACCCACACCCCCCCCACCCTATCCCTGTAATCCTGCATTTCTCATGGTCAATCCACCTAACCTGCACATTCTGGACTGTGGGAGGAAATCTGAACACCCGGAGGAAACCCACAGACATAGGGAGAATGTGCAAACTCCACACAGACAGTCGCCCAAGGGTGGAATCGAACCCGGGTCCCTAGTGTGTGAGGTAGCAGTACTAGCCATTGAGACACCACATTGCCCGGTGTTTTTGTTTTGGATTTCCAAAACAATTCTTTGTTGTTGTTTTGTTAAGCACTAACTCTGCTCTGTACCTATAGATGCTGCCAGACTTGTTGCGTTGCTCCAGCAATTTTTGTTTTGGATTTCCAGCATCTGCAGGTTTTTGTTCTATTGGAGTTATTTCTGGTATCCTGACCAACATTTACCTATCAAGCAACATTACAAAAGAACAGACTGACATTTGTAGGAGTCTGCTGAATGTAAATTAGCTGCCACTTTTCCTACATTACAGAAGTGATTGCACTTCAAAAAGTACTCCACTGCCTGTAAAGTACTCTGAAATACCCAGCCGTTGTGAAAAAAACGACATAAATGCATGTTTATCTTTTCTTTCCTTCCCTTGTGAAGACTCTCCTATTTCTCCTTGCAGCCTCAGAAGCAGTCACCCGTGAGGCTGCAGATCTCCAATCCTTGCATTCAGAGAGAGCCATAGAGAGCACAGCGAGCCATCTATTTAGAGAAGGCATCAAAGAAACGTGTCACTGCACTCCTGCTGCTTTGTCATGAATTCTTAGGACCCTCATAGTCTAAATGCTGGGACTTAGCTCCTCCTGAGGAAATGTTGGCTCTATTTATTTTGCATGTTTTCACAGTATTCAAATTGTAATTTAAACTTTCCTTTTCATGGACAAGACAACCTGGAGTAACAAGAGCAGCCACTAGTGCTGGACATGCTCTAAATGTACAAGGGGAAGTCCTCGGATTTGTGGTGAACTATTATGACATCTATTACCTATAGTCGAGTGTGGTGCTGTAAAAGCACAGCAGGTCAGGCAGCATCCGAGGAGCAGGAGAATTGACGTTTTGGCATAAGCCCTTCATCAGGAATCCTATAGGCTGTCATAGGATTCTGCTTCATCTTTCAAGATACCATACCACTTTAGCTGCTTGCAAACCAAACCATGCAACACTCATTCAAAAGACTATAAGACATAGGAGCAGAAATTAGGCCATTCAGCCCATCAGTTCTACCCAGCCATTCAAGCATGGCTGATAGGTTTCTCAACCCCAATCTCCCACTTTCTCCCCGTAACCCTTGGTCCCTTTGACAATCAAGAACCTATCTATCTCAGTCTTAAATATACTCAATGGCCTGGCCTCCACAGCCTCCTGTAACAGTGAATTCCATAAATTCACTACTTTCTGGCTGAAGTTTCTCCTCATCTCCGTTCTAAACGGTCTTCCCTTTACTCTAATGCTGTGGCCTCGGATCAGAGTCCTTCGTAACCATTGGAAATATCTCCCCAATATCCAGCCTGTCCAGGCCATTCAGTATTCTGTAAGTTTCAACTGGACCCCCCCTCATCCTTCTAAACATCGAATGTAGACTCAGAGTCCTCAAACATTCCTCATACATTAAGCTGTTAATTCCTGGGACCATTTTCGTGAACCTCCTCGAACATGCTCCAGGGTCAGTACATCTTTCCTGAGATATGGGGCCCAAAACTGTGTACAATACTCCAAATGTGGTCTGACCAGAGCCTTATAGAGCCTCAGGAGTACATCTCTGTGTTTATATTCAAGTCCTCTCGAAATAAAGTACCATTGTTGCACTTGCCTTCCTGACTACTGACACAACCTGAAAGTTTACCTTGAGAGAATCCTGGACTAGAACTTCCAAGTCTTTTTGCACTTCAGACTTCTGAATTTTATCCCCAAAAGAAAGCCACAAGTGATCAGATGGAACTGGGACTGAAACATGAGGAGAAAGAAATTGGCTGGGAAGTAAATACACATCACACCAGCTCACAGATGCTATTATTAAAAGAAGGATGTGAATGTTTCCAACTGAAAACCACCGATGAACTGGGAGATCCACCCCCTACTGAAGTCCAGGGCTGCAGCGACCCTGACCTACACAGGAAATCCATACGACCTTCGCAGCGCCATCAGGGATGCAGAGAGGTAATAGCAAACTAAGCTTGAGATGCAGACTAACCCACATGGACACCCATCATGTGAGGTAAGGCTTACACAGCATAACAGGCTACAAAACGAAGTTGAACAGAACCGTGGACAACAGCACATCCCTACCCAGTGAGTTCAACACATTCCACACTCACCTGGAACAGAAGGGCAGTGAAACGATGCCACTTGTCCCATCAGCCTAGAGTGCACCTTTACCCTCAGTCACCACCACAGATATTAGGCCGACCTTCTTAAGGGTGAACCCTCGGAAAGCGACAGGTCCAGAACACGCTCAGATGCTGCGTGGACCTGGTGTGAGTATTCATAGACATCTTCAACCTTTCCTTATTATAGCCTAGAGTCCCCGCTTGCTTTAAGAAGACCATTATCCCAGTGCCAAAGGAAGATCATGCAGAGTGCCTCAATGAATACTGCCTGGTGGCTCTGACATCCACAATTATGAAGTACTTCAAGAGGTTGGTCATGGCTCACATCAAATTCAGCCTCCCAGATTGTCTTGCTGGCTTGTAATTCACCTACTGTCGCAACAGGTTCACAACAAACACCATCTCCCTGGCCCTAGTCACCTCTGGAACATCTGGATGACAAGGATATCTATATCAAGCTCCTACTTATTGACTGTAGTTCTGCCTTCAACACCATAATTCTGAACTCTGGGACCTAGGTCTCTGCTCCCCCCTCTAAGTGAATTCTCAGCTTCCTGACCAACAGACCGCAATAAGGACAGGCGGCAATACTTCCTCCACAATAATCCTCAACACTGCTGCCCCACAAGACATTGCTGATGAAGGGCTCTTGGCCGAAACGTCGATTCTCCTGCTCCTCGGATACTGCCCGATCTACTGTGCTTTTTCAGCACCATACTCTCAACTCTGCACACTCAGCTCTCTACTATACTCCTTACAACACACACACTTGACTGTCACCAAATTCTGCACCAATTCCATTTACAAGTTTGCTGATGACACCACCGTTGTAGGTCAGATCTTAAACAATGACGAGATGGAGTGTAGGAAGTAGATAGAGTGCTTAGCGGCATGGTGTAAAGACAATAATCTCTCCATTGACATCAGCAAAACAAAGGAGCTGGTCACTGACTTCAGGAAGTAGAGTCAGGGGCAGGCCCCTATCTGCATCAACAATGCTGAAGTGGAGATGGTTAACAGCACCAAGTTCCTGGAAATGACGATCACCAACAATCTGTCCTGATCTACCCATGCTGACATTATTGTCAAGAAAGCTCAACAGCACCTCTACTTCCTCAGGAGGCTAAGGAAATTCAGTATGTCTGTAAAGACTTACAAATCTTTGGAGGTGCACCACAGAAAGTATCCTATTTCAATGGATCATAGAACATTACAGCGGAGTACAGGACCTTCGGACTTCAATGTTGTGCCGACCTGTGGAACCAATCTATCCTACACTATTCCATTTTCATCCATATGCCTATCCAATGACTATTTAAATGTCTTTAAAGTTGGTGAGTCTACTACTGTTGTAGGCAGGCCTCTCCACGCCCCTACTACTCTGAGTAAAGAAACTGCCTCTGATATCTGTCCTATATTTATCACCCCTCAATTTAAAGCTATGTCCCCTCATGCTAGCCATTATCTGAGCAAAAAGGCTCACTGTCCACCCTATCAAACCTTCTAATTATCTTATGTCTCAATTAAGTCACCTTTTAACCTCCTTCTCTCTAATGTAAGCAGCCTCAGTTCCCTCAGCCTTTCCTTGTTAAGACCTTCCTTCCATATCAGACAACTTCCTAGTAAATCACCTCTAAACCATTTCCAAAGCTTCCACATCCTTCCTATAATGCAGTGACCAGAACTGCATGCAATACTCCACATGCAGCCGCACCAGAACTTTGTATAGCTGCAGCATGATTTAATGGCTCCGAAACTCAATCCCTCCACCAATAAAAGCTAACACACCATATGCCTTCTTAACAATCCTATCAACCTGGGTGGTAACTTTCAGGGATCTATGTACAAGGACAACGAGATCTCTCTGTTCATCTACATTACCAAGAATCTTACCATTAACCGCATTCCTGTTACTTCTTCCGAAGTGAATCACCTCACACTTTTCCACATTAAACTCCATTTGTCACCTCTCAGCTCAGCTCTATAGCTTATCTGTGTCCCTCTGTAACCTACAACATTCCTCAGCACGATCCACAACTCTACTGACCTTAAGTGTCATCCGCAAATTTACTAACCCAGCCTGGTATGCTCTCATCTAGATCATTTATAAAAATGACAAACAGCAGTGGATCCAAACAGATCCTTGCGGTAACTGAACTCCAGGCTGAACATTTCTCATCAACCACCACCCTCTGTCTTCTTTCAGCTAGCCAATTTATGATCCAAACCACTAAATCACCCTCAATCCTATGCCTCCGTATTGTATGCAATAGCCTACAATGGGGAACTGTATCAAATGCCTTACTGAAATCCATATACACTACATCAACAACATCTACTTCATCCACCTGTTTGGTCACCTTCTCGAAGAACTCAATAAAGTTAGTGAGGCATGACCTACCCTTCACAAAACTATATTGACTACTCCTAATCAACTTATTCCTTTCTAGATGATTATAAATCCCATCTCTTATAACCTTTTCCAACACTTTACCCACAACCAACGTAAGGCTCACTGGTCTATAATTACCAGGGTTGTCTCTGCTCCCCTTCTTGAACAAGGGAAGAACATATGCTATCCTCCATTTTTGTGGCAGTATTCCTCTGGACAATGACGACAAATGTCACCTCTCAGTTCAGCTCTATAGCTTATCTGTGTCCCTCTGTAACCTACAACATTCCTCGGCACGATCCACAACTCTACTGACCTTAAGTGTCATATGCAAATTTACTAACCCAGCCTGGTATGCTCTCATCCAGATCATTTCTAAAAATGACACACAGCAGTGGATCCAAAACAGATCCTTGCGGTACACCACTAGTAACTGAACTCCAGGCTGAACATTTCTCATCAACCACCACTCTCTGTCTTCTTTCAGCTAGCCAATTTATGATCCAAACCACAAAATCACCCTCAATCCTATGCCTCCGTATTGTGTGCAATAGCCTACAATGGGGAACTGTATCAAATGCCTTACTGAAATCCATATACACTACATCAACTACATCTACTTCATCCACCTGTTTGGTAACCTTCTCGAATAACTCAATAAAGTTAGTGAGGCATGACCTACCCTTCACAAAACTGTATTGACTACTCCTAATCAACTTATTCCTTTCTAGATGATTATAAATCCCATCTCTTATAACCTTTTCCAACACTTTACCCACAACCAACGTAAGGCTCACTGGTCTATAATTACCAGGGTTGTCTCTGCTCCCCTTCTTGAACAAGGGAAGAACATATGCTATCCTCCATTTTTGTGGCAGTATTCCTCTGGACAATGACGACAAAGATCAAAGCCAAAGGGTCTGCAATCTCCTCCCTGGCTTCCCAGACAGTGTGGTTTGACAAGTGGTCTTCCCAAGACCGCAAGAAACGACAGAGCTGTGACCACAATCCAGTCCATCACGCAAACCATCCTCCCATCCATTAACTTCACCTTTCCTTCCTGCTGAATCAGGAAAGCAACCAACAAAATCATACACCCCTCCCACCCTGGTTATACTCTTTTCCACTCTCTTTCATCAGACAGAAGATATAAAAGTTTGAATGCACATACTAACACATTCAAAAACAGTTTCTTTCCCGCGGTTATCAGGCTTATGAATTGACCTCTTCAATGTTAATTTTGATCTCTCTCTGCAACTTCTCAGCATCTGTAACACTATATCCTGTACTCTATTCTGTTACGCTGCTGCACTTGTACAGTATGATCTGCCTGTATCGCACAAAACACTTTTCACTGTACCTTGATATACATGACAGTAATAAATCAAATCAAATGGATGTGCAGCTACTCTGAAGTAGCCTCTGGAAATGTGATACATATGGTAGGAAAGTACACCATTCAAATCAGTGATACCATGGTTTCTCTACATTACAGCACAGTATGGATGGAGCATATGAACATCCAGACTAACTGGGATGGGAACTTCACCACCACAGATGCAAAGAGATATGTGCTATCAGCTTTCTCTTCCAGGTCTCAAAACAGAAAGTACCTATGTAAGGATGATCGCAGGTCTAAGGGTTATATTGACACAGCAACTTCTCTCACTTCTGCTAAAGAAACTGATTAGATTTAATATTCAAAAATCACATATGATACAAAATAGAAGCTATATCCATACAATCTGGATTGTAATTATTATCATTTAGTCTGCAGATCTGGTTTTTGCTAAGGTGGTAATGAATGTCAGCAATTTGTACTGCTGCATGCAGAAGGGGAGGATGGAGACAGGACTATTGCATTATGGAGATGTAGTAATCAATGGAACAGTTTATTGCATTACAAACAGAACAAAGAAAAAAGAAAAGAGAACAAAGAAAATGTACAGCCCAGGAACAGGCCCTTCGGCCCTCCAAGCCTGAGCCAATCCAAATCCACTGTCTAAACCTATCGCCAATTTCCTAACTATCTGGAGCACTCTGCTCTTCACCTACTCATGCATCTGTCCAGACTCATCTTAAATGAATTTACTGTGCCTGCCTCTACCACCTCTGCTGGCAACGCGTTCCAGGCACCTACCACTCTCTGTGTAAAGTACTTGCTGTGTGTATCCCTCTTAAACTTTTCAGCTCTCACCTTGAAAGCGTGACCTCTCGTTATTGAATCCTTCACCGTGGGAAAAAGCTTATCGCCATCTACTCGGTCTATACCCTTCATGATTTTGTAAACCTCAATAAGGTCCCCCCTCAATCTTCTTTTTCTAATGAAAACAATCCTAACCTACTCAACCTCTCTTCATAGCTAGTGCCTTCCATACCAGGGGCAACATCCTCATAAACCTTCTCTGTACCCTCTCCACATCTAATGTGGTGACCAGAACTGTACACAGTAATCTAGATGCGGCTGAATTAGACTGCAAAAAAAAGCAGAATTTTCTGTGCCTTTTAGGCACATACTCAACCTCTCTTCATAGCTAGTGCCTTCCATACCAGGCAACATCCTCATAAACCTTCTCTGTACCCTCTCCACATCCAATGTGGTGACCAGAACTGTACACAGTAATCTAGATGCGGCTGAATTAGACTGCAAAGAAAAGCAGAATTTTCTGTGCCTTTTAGGCACAGGTTAGAAGATAGGATTATGGGATTTGGGCTGTTGTTTATATTTGGAGGCGGGAGGTGGGGGGGGGGGGGGGGGGGGTAGGTAGATAGCTGATCTTTTTCTGCTGCTGTGTCATTGTGTCAGCAGTAAGAAAACTGGCAAAATCATCATCCATCAGGAGGCTAATTGAGCCACTTCAAATGTACAATTGTCACTTCCTGCCAATTTAAGACTAAAATAAGGAGGAATTTCTTCTCTCAGAAGATTGGTATCTTTGGAACTCCTTACTATATAGAGCTGCGGGAACAGAGATTTTGTGTATACTTAAGACTAAGATAAATAGATTCGTGATCAGCAGGGGAATCCAGGATGATAGAGAAAATGCAACAAAGTAGATATTAGGAATGTCGAATCAGCTAAAAAGCGAAGGAATGGTGGAGCAGGCTCCTGTTCCTCTTTCTTGTGCTCTTTTGGAAACACCTATGGTTACATGGGTGGAATCTTTGAACCTTGAGGAAACCTGCCACAATGCACTACGTAGAGTCCTGCCATAACATTACGGGCAGCTGACAGCAAAGCTCGGCACATTAAAAAGAAATTTATTCAAATAATTGCCAAAGGATGTTAAATAATAGTTTGCATTAATTACACAACCTGGCAAAGTGATTAAAAACCAAGTTAAATCTCCGTTTGTTATGTGACAGACACATGTGAAGTGATGTAATGAGGTTACATTGACAAAGAGGTTCCTGCTTTCATTGTTATTTTGTTAAATAACTTTTGGATTTGCCAGGAACAAATAGCCTTTTCCTCCACTGAACATACATACAACTAAGCTACTACCTGTGGCCACTTAGTGAACCATTTACTCTTGTTTGTGCTATATTACAGTACGGAAGTGTATCAGTGTATATTATCAAGATGGCCAGCTCCAGTTCGGAGAGGAAACTGACAAAGAATAATACCATTTAACTTCTTACTGACAGAACTCTTGATCCCAGATGTGCCATGTCATTATTCATCTATTTTACTCCTAAGAGGATTTGAAATATCACTTAAATCCTGCTTTTATCCAACAGCTTTGTATGTCTTTTCAACCTTAAAAGGATTCAAGCATGCTCTAGCACCAGTTTCCTTGTGACTTTGATTATCAAGGGAAGGATCATAATCTTCCATTTAGTCAAACCTATCCGCATTCACACAGACTGATTCCCAGGATTAATGGTCATCAATATCCTTCTAGTGGATCAGTGATTTTGCCCAATAATCATTTAGTTTGGTAGTTACTGTCTTGAGTTCTAAAATGTAGATAGACCTCATAACTACTCAACCTGGGAACACTAGTGTAACGAGAACAAGTTTCCAGTATTTTAATCATCAATGTTGAGAACACTTACTTATTTTCCCTTCTTTTCCCAACTTTTTCAGGTGGTGGGTGAGATTAACTTCAGCTGCTTGATGTAAATGTGCTGGAGTATCCTATTGGACAAGAAATCGTCCATTAAATCTTGCATTCTACTAAGAAAACACAATTACGTTTATTTAAAAAATGGTTTGAAAATTATTCAAATTTGAAATGATTAGTCTGAGCAATTTAAATCCAATTCCATGTTGACAAAGGAAGAATTTAAAAATTGCATTGATATAGCATCTTTCACAACCTCAGGATGTCCTAATGTTCTTTACATTCAGTAAGTTCAGCACCTAGTAACTGTTGTAATACAGCAACAATAGTAGTCAACTTGATCCCAGATGCCCAACAAATAGCAATGCAGTAACCAGATAATACTTTTTACTATATTGGTTAAGGAATAAATACTGACCAGGACATTGGAGAGAACTTACTGCGTCCAAGTGCTATAGATTGAACTAAATCTGTTTTATCTAAAAAGGATGAGAGCGAATTGCCTGTGTTAGGTTAACAAGATTTAGTCTTCAGATGAGAGTATAATTGGCAAGGCCAATATTTATGTCCATTCTTAGTTGTCTTTGAAAAGGTACTACTGGTGGATTTTCTTCTTGAACTGCTGTAGTCTGTCTGGTGAAAGTGCCTCAAAAATTAAGTCGGCAGTTCCAGGATGTCAATCCAACAATAACGAAAGAGAGGTGATAGAAGTCTAAGTCAGGAAATTAATTAGCTTGGAGGTGGTGGGGTCTGCACATATTGTTTCCCATATCCTTCTAGGCTAGTTTGGAAAATATAGCCAAAGATGCCTTTGTGCGTTGTTCCAGGTTACCCTATGATCAGTACATACTGTAGCGATGCAACATTGCAAGTAGAGGGAATTAAGCAAGTGGCAAGTATTCCAAAATACTGATAAGTTCTGATCTGCAGGTGCTAGGTACACTTTCAGGAGTCAGGTTAAAATTCAGTGATTGAGTAAGTGAATCACTCATCACAGATTACACAGCTTCGGATCTGTTCCAGAATCGGGGCATTTATCCAGCTTGTCCAGTTCAGGTTCTGCTTAATGGGGACCTTCAGGAGGACTATGGTGGAGGTTTCAGCAACTGTACTGCATTTCAATATGGTAAAAATGGACTATGAGATTTGACATCCATCAGCTGATTTTAAAACCTGGACCTTTTCATTAACTAAAATGGTTTCAAAAAACATTAAAATACTGAATTAAGATGGTCTGTGATCACCTGACCCAAGTTGAACCAACTCTTGAAGCCAATAATAAACAAAAATCTGTCTGAGATGAAACTCATATCATTACACAATGTACTGAAACTTGGATCCATTTCTCCTGTGAGTTACACTTTTCCAGGTAAGTTTCACATTGTGCAGGTGAAACCAGCCTGCAGATCATCCAGCTGGAGAAAAGAAAATGAAACCAGACATGGGAATGAGCTGTACTTCAGCCAACTGCTTTTGGACAAAGCATAGAGGGATAAACATTGATTTGTAATAGCTGAACTTCATCAAGGTTGATGCTTGGTGAAGAGCAGGTCAGAGAAACATCCACTCACCGAAAACTCAAGGACACCTACAAACTTTGTTTGCTGAGAATATAAGTCGCTGATTAAGCAACTGTGGTCTCAGGTTAAAACCTAACTCCTCAAGGACACTAAGGACTTTTAAATTGCTTATTATTTTATATTCCTGACTGCAATAGGTACTTATTTTTAAAAAACGCTTTATGCCGAAAATCATAGAGTCTCGCAGCATAGAAGAAGACCCTTCAGTCCAACTTGTCCATGACAACCAAATTTCCCAAGCTAAACTCACCCCACTTGCCTGTGTTTTGCCCATATCCTTCCAAATCTTACCTATTCATTTATCTGTCCAAATATCTTTTAGATGTTGTAACTGTACCTACCACTTCCACTGGCAGGTCACTCCACATACGAACCACCCTTTGTGTGGGCACGTTGTCCCTCAGGTCCCTTTTAAGTCTTTTTCCCTTCCCCCCAACTTAAAAATACACCCCCTTGTTTTGAACTCTCTCACCCTAGGGAAACGACTTCTGCTATTCATCTTATCTTTGCCCCTCACGATCTTATAAACCTTTAATGTCACCTCTCAACCTCCTATGCTCCAATGAAAAAAGGTCCCAGCCTGTCCAGCCTCTCCATATAACTCAAGCCCTCTATCCCCGGCAACATCCTGGTACTTCTGAACACATCTTCTGAATCCTCGTCAATTTAATATCCTTCCAATTTAATATCAGTAAACAGCACTTTTTCTGACAGTAGGTGGCAGGGAACGTCATTGATGAGGCAGTTAAAGGCAGTTGGACACATTATGTCCTGTGAATGAGATGACTGGCATTCAACAACAATCACTTTTTTTTGTGCTGGGATTAGTTTTTCTCTAATCCCCAATGATTTAACCTTTACTAGGGCTCTTTAGTGTTACACTCAACTGAATGTTAACCTTGACATCACGGTTGACTATTCTTATTTCACCTCAACTTCTGGTATTCAGCTTCTGACCTTGCTTCGACCAAGATTGTAATGATGTCTACAAATGGACAGTGCAGTGGAACCCTAACTTATCAAGACACTGGTAAGTATCATTTGATATCAGTTATCAACTCAATCCATTTAGTCATAGAACAGTGCAGGTCAGGATACTACTTGATCTATTGTGACTATGTCAATCAGTAAGTCACACTTCCTGCTTTTTCATTGGAACTGCACATTTTCCTGTCTCCAGGTGCTTAACTGGTTCCCGTTTGAAAGTCAATAAATGAATATGAATTAAGAACACTATCCTGAATTTTGATCATAAATAAACCAAAATAAAGTTTACCTTATAAACACTTTTAACAAGTTCCATTGGGGTGAAATATTGCTCTGGATGCTCCTGAAAAACCTTTAAAATCTGTTGTTCCCTCAAGTTTCTGTGAGCTATGTACTCTCGAATTTTTTCAGATGCATCTTGCACAACTGGGCCATGTCCTGAAATTCAAAACAAAAACAGAACAAAAGAAGAGGGATTTTGTATGGCTACATTTTGATTAGGCATCCAGCAAACAGAAAGACATTTATGAAACCAAGAATACTGGTGACTTGGATGACTAGCTCTCTGTAACACATTAAATGGTTGAGTTTATTGTTCCATCTGGCTGGATACCTTATGGTTGTTTCTGTTCAATACAGATCTGAACAACATATAGAAGCTGAGGTGAAAGCAGGTGAAAGAAATAACAGTTTGATTCTAGGTATTCAAATGCACTTATGGCATTGGGGAAGACATGTGCGTGAAATTTGCATTTTTTTGGTTTCTAATTTGCTCTCATTTCATGTTTTCTTTGTATCAGATTTTTGTTCAAGGCTCCAAGTTCATATTTTAAGAAAATGTTCAACAACTGTACATAGAGAAATATCGAATGATTACTTGGATCCATGACTATTGATTATACACATTTTGTTTACTTTGAATGAAATGCTTCAGCTGTAAATTTATGTATTTGCATTATTTTATTTTTCTCAGCTGATTCTGCATAATTCTAATGTGTCAGAGTTATGCAGGAATAAGAGGGAGGGAATTTTGACCCAGTGACACTGAAGGAATGGTGATAGCTTTCCAAGTCAGGATTGTGAGCGGCTTGGAGAGAAACATGCAGAAGGTGTTCCCATGTATCTGCTGCCCTATGTCCTTCTAGATGCAAGTGGTTTTCAAAGATGCTGTTTAATGATGTTTGGTGATTTTCTGCAGTGCACCTTGTAGACAGTATACCCTGCTGCTATTGAACATTAGTGGTGGAGGGAGTAGATTTCAAGATTGTAATTAAGGGGGAAAAAAATCAACATTGCCTGCAGCTTCAAAACTTAGCAGCATACTAACCCAACCTGTCCCAGACTAATGAACAACCTAAGGGCTAGTTGGGTAGACATCACCAATAAATGAACACTTTGCAAAATGCTGTTCCTTCTCCAATAACCTGAACATCTGCTCAAGTAGTTTCCACCTCCCCACAAAGCTGTATATGCATATAAAAAGCAGCTTCTGGAACTACACCAACATTACCAAGCAGTTTTTACAAGAACTGCAAGTCTGTTTCTCTGTTCTCCCATTTTTATTTATCTCCACGCGTGTGCTGCCCTTTGCTACTCCAGTTGGGAAGGTTTAAATTAAAATGGCAGGAGGATGCAAATGTGTCCAGAGAAACAAGACGGAGGGAAACAAGACGGAGGGAAACAAGACGGAGGGAAACAAGACGGAGGGAAACAAGGGCAAAAACAAGACAGATTAGGAAATTGGAAAAAATGGTAGTCAGAGATACAAGGGCAGGAATCAAACAGGACCACATTGCACAATAATGCAAACAACTCCAAGAATGTTAAAAAGCCTTAAGGTCCAGTGTCTTAATGCACAGGGCATTAGCAATAAAGTGGATGAATTAGTTGTGCAAACAATTATAAATGGATATGATATAGTAGTTGGGATTACAGAATCATGGCTGTAGGGTGACAAAGGACAGGAACTGAATATCTGGGCTGGTTAGTTTTTAGGAAGGACAGCCAAAAAGGAAAAAGAGGTGGGGTAGCATTGCTGGTGAAAGAGTAATTATTACAACAGTGAGGAAGGATATTAGTTCTGGTGAAGTGAAATCTGTATGGGTGGAACATCAAGGGACAGAAAACGACAATGAGGGTTATAAACAGAGTCTGTAGTGGTTATGCTGAGAAAGGCATCAGGCTGGAAATTAGAAATGCAAACAATAAAGATACAGCTGTAAGTGTGAGCAACTTTAATCTGTACATAGATTGGGCAAATCAATACCAGAAAGAAGGAATTCCTGGAGTGTAAAAGTTTTCTATATCAATACATTGAGGAACCAACTAGAGAACAGACTATCCCAGACGGTGTAATAATAAAGGATTAATCAGCAATCTAGCTGTGTAAGGCCCCTTGGAGAAACAGCAACCATAATATGAAAGGATTCATCATTAAGATGGAGAGTGCCATACTTGATTATGAGACTAGGGTCCTGAATCGAAATAAAGGAACCTGGGTAGGAATTGGGTGACAGTTAGCTATAGCAAATTGGAGAACATTCATTAAAGGAATGATGGTGGATGGGCAATGGTAATTTTTTGAACAGTGTTTGGAGGAACTGCAACAATTGCTCAGTCTCATCTGGGTCAAAACTAAAATGGGAGAGGTGGCCTGACCATGGTTACCAAGAGAAATTAGAGATAGTATCAGATCCAAGGAATGGCCATTTAACCTGGACAAAAAAAGCAGCAGACTTGAAGACTGGGAAGAGTTTAGATTTCAAAGGGGGGAGGAAGGATTAATTAAGAGGGGGAATAATTTAAAGGAAAGATACAAACTGAAGAGAAAAAGGCCAGTGAAAACAACTTTAGATTCCTTACAATCAGAAACAGAGAAAGTAATAAAGAGCAGAGAAATGGCAGGCTAATTAAATATATACTTTGGTACTGTGTTCACAAAGTAGGACATGAATAACCTCCCAAAAATGTTGCGGAACACAGGGGTCTAATGAGATGGAAGAACTGAAGGAAATCAGTATTAACTTAAAAATCACGCAACATCAGGTTATAGTCCAACAGGTTTAATTGGAAGCACTAGCTTTCAGAGTGCTGTTCCTTCATCAGGTGGTTGTGGAGTATAAGATTGTAAGTCACAGAACTTGCTATAAATTCTGTGTCTTACAGTCTTATACTCCATAACTACCTGATGTAGGAGCAGCGCTCAGAAAGCTAGTGTTTCCAATTAAACCTGTTGGACTATAACCTGATGTTGAGAGATTTTTTTAACTTTGTACACCCCAGTCCATCACGGGCATCTTGAAATCAGTATTAGGTGTGAAACAGCATTGGAGAATCTGATGGGAATAAATGCTGATAAATCCCCAGGTCTTGATAATCTACATGCAAGAAAGCTTAAGGAAGTTGTCCCAGAATTAGTGGCTGCCTTGGTCACCATCTTTCAAGATTCTATAGAGTCTGGAACGGTTCCAATGAATTAGAGGGTAGCTAATGTGATCCCACTATTTAAAAAAGGGGGTCGAGAAAAACAAGTGAATTATAGACCAGTTAACCTTATAACAATAATGGGAATAATGCTGGAGTCCATTGTAAAAGATTTATTGGCAGAACAATCAAAGTATGATGACAGGATTGGTCAGAGCTGAAAATTGTGTTGCTGGAAAAGCGCAGCAGGTCAGGCAGCATCAAAGGAACAGGAGAATAATGTTTCAGGCTTATGCCCGAAACGTCGATTCTCCTGCTCCTTTGATGCTGCCTGACCTGCTGCACTTTTCCAGCAACACATTTTTCAGCTCTGATCTCCAGCATCGGCAGTCCTCACTTTCTCCCAGGATTGGACAGAGTCAGCATAGGTTTATGAAAAGGAAATGATGCTTGATAAATCTACTGGAATTTTTCAAGGTAATAACGAGTAGAATTGACAAGGCTGGACCAGTAGATGTGATTTATTTGGACACACAGTCGGCCTTCTCTGAGATTTCATCTAAGAAATTAGTAGTTAAAATTAAAGTGCATGGGATTAGGGGTAGTGTACTGACATGGATAGAGAACTGGTTGGCAGACTGGAAACAAATAGCAGGAGAAAGTGAGTCCTTTTCAGAGTGGTAGACAGTGAATAGTGGGGTACAACAGGGATCGCGCTTGGAGCCCAGCTATTCATACGATACGTTAATAATTTTGGTGAGGTAAATAAATGTAATATCTTCAAGTTTTCAAATGACACAAAGCGAGGTGGGAGGATGAATAATGAGAGGATGCAGAAATGCTTCAGTGTCATTTCAACAAGTTGAGTCAGTGGGCAAATACCTGGCAGATGAAGTACAACACGGATAACAAAAAAGGAAGGCAGAATATTATTTGAACAGTGATAGATTGGGGAAAAATACATTTGAAAAACAAGACTTAGGTCAATGGGAGCAACCATGCAGGTGTAGCAGGCAGTGAAGAAGGCAAATGGTATGTTGGCCTTTATAGCGAGAGGATTTGCAGACAGGAGCAGGGATGTCTTGCTACAATTATACAGGGTGACAGGACACATTGGGTATTGTGTTCAGAAATGGTCCCCTTTGAGAAGAAGCATGTTCTGGCTATGGAAGGAGTACAACAAAGGCTAACCCGTCTGATTCCTGGGATGGCAGGATTGACGTATGAAGATGGACTGGATTGGTTAAGACTATATTTACTGAAGCTTAAAGGATGAGGGAGAATCTCAGAAACCTATAAAATTATAACAGGACCATACAGGGTAAATGCAGGAAGGATATTCCAATGATCAAGGAGTCCAGAAGCAGGATTCGCAGTCTAAGGATACAGGATAAACAATTTAAAACTGAGATGAAAAGAAATTCCTTCACCCAGAGAGTTATGAGCCTGAAGAATTCTCTGCTGACAGAAAGTGGTTGAGGCCAACACACACTAAATGTTTCTTTAGAAGGAGATGGTTATAGTTCTTGGGGTTGGAGTAAGTGGGAACAGGATGCCCAGTTGAATGATTAGCCTTGATCACATTAAACAGTGCAGCAAGCTCCTGGGGCCAAATGGTCTATGCCTGCTCCTATTTTCGACATTTCCTCCCCTGCCTCCTTTCTGGCCTTCTCTCTTTACTACCCTTCTCTCAATTATTCCCAACCCCCCTCAAGTCCCTGATTACTTCATCTTCCCACTCTCAGGGGTCATTGTGCTCAGTGTCGTTTATTACTTCCTCCGAATAGTGTTCAACATAAAACAGTCTGGATTTGTGACGCAGGTGGTTGTTGGAGGAGTGTTGATCAGCAGAAGATTTCTTTAGCTTTGTGTGATAACTTTCACAGCTTGAACATCTGGTGTCAAAAATATTACTGAGGAGAAATGTAGAATCCACAGGGTGACAGTACCAGTTATTAATATCTGAGAAGATAATTTGTAGATTAAATAAAGCACAAGGTTGAAAACACTTCAGTTACTAGACAATTACCAAGCAATTATCAGGAGTCAGCTATAATTGTAAATTTTACACAAGCGTTTTTTTTAATGATCCAGAGGGAACTGGCTGTTGGATGGTAGAGTTAGAGAAAAAGAACTGCAGATGCTGGAATCCAAGGCACACAAGCAGGAGGTTGGAAGATCACAGCAAGCCAGGCAGCATCCAGAAGTGGAGAAGTCAATGTTTCAAGTGGACTTCTCCACTTCCTAAAGCTGCCTGGCCTGCTGTGTTCTTCCAGGCTCCTGCTTGTCTGCCTTGGATGGGAAACTGGCAACTTTTCCATTCTTGGGCAATGAGAAAATTGGAAAAATGAAGGTAAAACCCAGGAAGTTACGAAGAAAAAGAAATAAATTGCTTAAGTAATTGATCAACATGCTACTTATAAGTTGTCATTACATTGTTCAATATACGTCTCTGAAAACCATGTTATCTGTTGATTAAAATGGTCGCATAACCCCTAATTAAATACCATAACCAAAAGGCTACTGAGATTACAGCATCCATCTGGATGAAAACATTAACATACGTAATAGATTAGAGAACACTTCAGGCTAATAATTATTTCATTTATTCTTTCCACTTTGTTTTCAATTTTCTCCTGGCATATTATTCCTGATTGGCCCATTCCCCATGAGTTGGGAACACAAGTATATACATTCTATTGAACAATGAAAACACAACAGTTAAGACCATGCCATGTCTTGCCTGACTGATAGAAAACGCCCCAATTAGGTGGAATCAAATACAGGGTGAGAGCCAGAATCTTTACTGATTTCTCCTGTCTTGCAAATCAATGAGCCCTGAAACTAATTTCAGCATCACAACTGCTACATTGAATTAGATCCCTTCAATTAGAAAGAACAGGGATGTGTATTTTCAGTGCTACACCAAATAATGCAAACATATAAACATAAAAATTAGGAGCAGAAAATTGCCAGAAGGACCCTCTGACATACTCTGCCATTCAACAAGATCATGGCTGATCCGATTACTCCACATTCCCACGTCCCTAGAGAATCTTTCACCACTTATCAATAATCTATGTCTTTCAAATATTCAAGTCTGCTTCCATCGCCTCTTCAGGAAAAGTTCCAAAGATTCATGATCTACTGTGACAAAATAATTCTGCTCATCCCTGTCTTAAATGAGATTATTATTAAACAGTGATCCCCAGTTTTAGAATCTCTGGCAAAACGAAACTCATGTACCCTGGTCAAAAGCTCTCAGGATCTTATATATTTCAATCAAATTGCCTCTTATTCTTCTAAATCACAGCAGATATGAGTCTACTCTGTAATTAACCAACCCACCCAATCTAGGTATCAATCTGATAAACCTTCTCTGAACTGCTTCCAGTGCACTTACAATCTTCCTTATATAAGGGGACTAACAATGTAGACAGAACTCTAGAAATCATCTCACCCATTCTATGCATAATTAAAACATAGCCTCCTTAGTTTTTTTGCCAATTCCTCTTCCAATAAGCAAAAACACAATAACCATGAGCTTTCCTAATCCTTGTGTACCTGCACACTAACTTTTGGATACCAAATTCTAAGATGGTGGTGGAGTAGGTAGCATCCAGGTTCATGTGTCTGGGCCTATTTTTTTTTGTGCGCTTTTACCCACTTCCTGTTCTTTTTTTCTCAAACATAACAGAGAAAGACAGCTCTTTGAAGTGACGGCAGATTCGATGCGCTCTGGAGTGGCAGTGGCATCTTCATAGGTAGCGTCGGTCAGTTGGTCTTTGAAGCCTGAAGTGGGACTCTCGCTTCCATGTGGAGTGGGCCTCTGGTAGCAGCATGGTGTGGTTGGGAAACCCAAAGCAGGACTCCTGTTTCCGTGTGGTGTGGTCTGGGGAGCTGGGAGTGGGAATCTTATTTCCTCGTGATGTGGTCTGGGGAGCCCGGAGAGGGAATCTTGTTACGACGTGATGTGGTCTGGGTAGCCCGGAGAGGGAATCTTGTTACGACGTGATGTGGTCTGGGTAGCCCGGAGTGGGAATCTTGTTTCCTCGTGATGTGGTCTGGGTAGCCCGGAGAGGGAATCTTGTTACGACGTGGTGTGGTCTGGGGAGCCCGGAGAGGGAATCTTGTTTCCTCGTGATGTGGTCTGGGTAGCCCGGAGTGGGAATCTTGTTTCCTCGTAATGTGGTCTGGGTAGCCCGGAGTGGGAATCTTGTTACGACGTGGTGTGGTCTGGGGAGCTGGGAGTGGGATGCTTGTTTCCTCGTGATGTGGTCTGGGGAGCCCGGAGTGGGAATCTTGTTTCCGTGTGGTGTGGTCTGGGGAGCCCAGAGTGAGAATCTTGTTTCCTCGTGGTGTGGTCTGGGGAGCACGGAGTGGGAATCTTGTTACGACGTGGTGTGGTCTGGGGAGCCCGGAGTGGGAATCTTGTTTCCGTGTGGTGTGGTCTGGGGAGCACGGAGTGGGAATCTTGTTTCCGTGTGGTGTGGTCTGGGGAGCCCAGAGTGAGAATCTTGTTTCCTCGTGATGTGGTCTGGGGAGCTGGGAGTGGGAATCTTGTTACCACGTGGTGTGGTCTGGGGAGCCCGGAGTGGGAATCTTGTTTCCTTGTGGTGTGGTCTGGGGAGCCTGGAGTGGGAATCTTGTTACCGCGTGATGTGGTCTGGGGAGCCCGGAGCAGACTCTGTCAGCGATATGGCATGGGCTGGGAAGCCGATAGTGGGAGTCTGGTGGCAGCATGGTTTGAACTGGCAAGCCCAGAGCAGCACTGCAGTAGCAGAGAAGAAAATTTTGGACTCTTTCTTTTTGTTACCTTTTTCAGAGTTCTATTTTAAGTTATTGCAAATGGTGCCTATGTGCAGTGATGCCACACATGTTTCACTGTATTTTAAGTTGAATGCACATGACTATAAAGGATTCAATCAACCTAGGGCCCTCTGCATTACAGAGCTTTCCAATCATTGGTGATACATGTATGAACCTTTCAGCAGTGCAGCTAGATTCATATAGGGAAAACTTTACAGAGGAATTATAAACAATCAGTTAGTGAGCAGTGTATCACAGTGGAAGTAAAACAATGAACAATAAACATAAGAATTTTAGAATCACCTACTTACCTGGATATATTAAGTCAGCATTTATATTCAACAACTTTTCCAAAGATAGCATATAAGTGTACAAGTCTTCAAATACTGCTGTGCCTTCTCCCAGAATACAGTCTCCAGAAAATATGGCATTTTCCTCTTGCAGCAATAATGCCATGTGATCAGTGGTATGTCCTGGTGTGTAAATGACTCTGGGAGTAAAAGCAAGAATGCTATTCTGTTTTTCATATTAAAGAGAACTTTATATGCACTACTAACAGAACACTGGTTCATAACAGATAATTCATGGATGAATAGTTACAAACAGCAACAGATTTGAAAAGACACAACCTCCATTTACAACCATAAAGACGTATATTTATGTTGTATCTTTCAACATAATTAAACATCCCAAGACAATTTACCTGAGCATTATGAAATAAAATATGACAAAAAGGAGATATTGTTCAGATGACCAAAAGCCTAGTTAAAAAGGTTGTTGAATCAATCAGTTGTATGAATCGCTACAAAGTCTCAACTAAGAAATGAAACTGGACAGACCACGTGGCATTGACCTCAGCACAGGAAAAAACAACAGCAGAAATAGTCCTGCAAAGTCCTCCTTATAAATGTCTGGGGGCTAAGTGCCAAAATTGGGACAGCTGTCTCACACAAGACTCAAGCAACAGTTTGACACAGTCAGACCCACAGAACCATATTTTGCAGACAATGCCCCAGACACTAGCAACACCACCCCTGGATTTGTCCTGTCCCATGGCACGACAGACCCAGCCAATGTGGTGGCACAGTGGGGCACAGCTGGGAGACAGTTGCCTTGGGAGTCTTCAATATCGACTCCGGACATCAAGTCCCGTAGCTTCGGGTTAAACATGGGCAAAGAATCCTCCTGCTAATTACTACGTACTATCCTCCCTCAGCTGACGAATCGGTACTCCTCCATGTTGAACACTGGATGCAGTAGTGAGGGTGGCAAGGGTGCAAAATGTACTCTGGGTGTGGGATTTCAATGCCCACCACCAAGCGTGGCTTGACAGCAGTACTCCTGATTGAGCTGGTCGGATCCTGCTAGACTGGGTCTGCAATAGCTGGTGAGGGAGCCAAGAGGGAAAAAGATCCAAACCCCATCCTCACCAATCTGCCAGCTGCAGATACACCTGTCACAGTATCGGTAAGAGTGACCACCGCACAGTCCTTGTGGAGACCAAGTCTTGCTTTCACCCTGAGAATACTCTCCATGTTGTGTGGCAGTATCACTGGGCTAACTGGACAGATTTTGAATAGATCTGCAACTCAACACTGGGCACTCATGTGGTACTGTGGGCCAACAGCAGCAGAACTGTATCCCAGCACAATCTGTAACTTCATGGCCATGCAAAACCCCGACACAACCATTACCATCAAGCCAACGGATCAACCCTGGTCAAATGGAGAGTGCAGAAGGAGCAGAACCAGGCATACCTAAAAATAAGTTGTCAATCGGATGAAGCTACCAAACAGAATTCCTTACATGGAGAAAGTGAGGACTGCAGATGCTGGAGATCAGAGCTGAAAATGTGTTACTGGAAAAGCACAGCAGGTCAGGCAGCATCCAAGCAGCAGGAGAAACGATGTTTCGGACATGAGCCCTTCTTCAGGAATGAGGAAAGTGTGTCCAGCAGGCTAAGATAAAAGATAGGGAGGAGGGACTTGGGGGAGGGGCACTGGAAATGCGATAGGTGGAAGGAGGTCAGGTTGAGGGTAATAGGCTGGAGGCGGAGAAGTCAGGAAGAAGATTACAGGTTGGGAAGGCGGTGCTGAGTTCGAGAGATTTGACTGAGACAAGGTGGGGGGAGGGGAAATGAGGAAACTGGAGAA
>NC_057713.1:128193324-128193700 GCF_004010195.1 Chiloscyllium plagiosum
GACTCTGCTTCCACCACCACAACTGGCAACGCATTCCATGCTTAATGAACCTACCTCTGACGTCTCCTTTATACCTTCCTCCTAATATCTTAAAACTATGACCCCTTGTGCTAGTCAATCTTGCCCTGGGGAAATCTCTCTGGCTGTTGACTCTATCCATGCCTCTCATGAGGGATGTGGCCTCCTCTATATTGGGGAGACAGGCCGCCTACTTGCGGAACGTTTCAGAGAACACCTCTGGGACACCTGGACCAACCAACCCAACCAACCCGTGGCTCAACACTTCAACTCCCCCTCCCACTCCACCAAGGACATGCAGGTCCTTGGCCTCCTCCATCGCCAGACCATAGCAACACGACGGTTGGACGAAGAACGC
>NC_057713.1:128193812-128199959 GCF_004010195.1 Chiloscyllium plagiosum
CACCTTGTCTCAGTCAAATCCCTCGAACTCAGCACCGCCTTCCTAACCTGTAATCTTCTTCCTGACCTCTCCGCCCCCACTCCCACTCCAGCCTATCACCCTCACCTTGCCCTCCTTCGACCTATCGCATTTCCAATGCCCCTCCCCCAAGTCCCTCCTCCCTCATTTCCAATGCCCCTCCCCCACATTTCCAATGCCCCTCCCCCTCTTAGCCTGCTGGACACACTTTCCTCATTCCTGAAGAAGGGCTCATGCCTGAAACTTCGATTCTCCTGCTCCTTGGGTGCTGCCTGACCTGCTGTGCTTTTCCAGCAACACATTTTCAGCTCAGAATTCCTTACATGCCAAACAGAATAAGCAGCAAGTGATAAGACAGAGCTAAGCTAACCATGCTGGACTGGGTGTCTCCCATCTTGTGTCACAAAACCCGAACTGGAAATAGGAAAGTTCTGACCTCTGTCTTTTGCCTTTCTTCTGTATCAAGCTTTGCTAATTCTAATCCTACGTACCAAATTCGGAACTCATTTAATACTAACTGCACACCTACACCCAAGTCTAATATTAATATGAGCTTAGAATTAGTGTGATCTCAAATGAGAGTTTTTTTATCCCATTAGGTCAGTGATTTCCAGGCTCTGTATCAGATTTCAGAAAACAGCCACATTTGAATGCTTTGCCATGTACGGTTCTCTTTCAGAAATTCAAAACTGGCCAATCTCTTCAAGATAGAGGTATACAAGTTTTAAAAGCCAAGTTTGAAAAATAATGTTGTAACTTAAAACAAAATGCCTTCCAAATTCAAGACTACCTTGATCAACATAGCAGAGACAGTTTAATAAAATATAGGTATTCAACAATCCAACCCAAAGAATTTGCAATCTATTCGTATCATTGAAATTTCTCATTCCTGGAACCAGGTATTAAATTGATTTTTGATGCTTCATTTCTCAGTCCAGAACAGTGTTATAGGATCTTCTGCTTCCAATTCGGCAGCAGGTGAAGGCTTGGTTTAATATTTTGTCTGAAAAGGTAGTTCCTTCTACTTTAGAATATTTCCACATTACTCACTGCTTTATTTGCTGCTAATGTAGGGTGGGCCTTCAACCATCATCTTTCAACTCAATAATCCTAATAAATACATACATTATCTTGTTTGCTTCTAACTAAAGTAATTTTCTCCAAGGGCCATTACTGATATGAATTTATTTGACCAGTTCATTAGCTATTTGCTCACCTTAATAGTAATGACCTATTATGAAACAACTATTTTTATCAGATTAGCTGCGTTTACTAGCTCCCCTCCAACTGTTATACTGATAACGTGTAAACAAGACATTCAGGTTTGCTGGAAAAGTAAACGTGACTTTCAAAGTTAGAAAATCACCTTGATGGAAATAAGCTCCAAGTCATTTTGGTTCAAGCCCTGCTCCAGAGAAGCAGCACAGAACTCAAGGGGACACTTCATATGAGCGTGCTGTTCGCAAACTGACCAGTTTTCTTCCCGCTGTAGTTGCAACTGCATGTCAAAAATACTTCATTGGCTGTGCAGTATTTGGGATGAATTGAATTTATAAAAGATTCTATATCAACAGGAGTTTACGCTTTCTTTCTTAGATTACTGTGTATGTAAATGTTTACTCTTCATTAAGTACTTCAAGTCATGAGGTAGCATCCAACAGATATAGTTTTTAAAATTATACAGTTTTGTGACATAATATTTTGACAGAATATTTAGCTGCCTTTCTTTCACTGATTTACAAAAGAAAACTATGTTGCATAGCACTATTCACAGCAATTAAAATGCTGTTAGATAGTTATGACAACTATTTGTGGGCAGCATGGTGGCTCAGTGGTTAGCACTGCTGCCTCACAGTGCCAGGGACCTGGGTTAATTCCCGCCTCAGGCGACTGTCTGTGTGGAGTTTGCACATTCTGCCCATGTCCGCGTGGGTTTCCTCTGGGTGCTCCGGTTTCCTCCCACAATCCAAAGATGTGCAGGCCAGGCTAAATTGCCCATAGTTAGGGGTAAGTATAGGGAAGGGGAATGGGTCTGGGTGGGTTACTCTTCGGAGGGTTGGTGTGGACTGTGGAGGCTTCTGTGTGACAGTCAGAATCTTTTCCTCAGAGTTGAAATTTCTAATACTAGGGGGTATGCATTTAAGGAGAAAGTGAGGTCTGCAGATGCTGGAGATCAGAGTTGGAAATGTGTTGCTGGAAAAGCGCAGCAGGTCAGGCAGCATCCAGGGAACAGGAGAATCGACGTTTCGGGCATAAGCCCTTCTTCAGGTATGCATTTAAGGTGAGAGGGGGAAGTTCAAAGGAGGTGTGAGAGGCATGTTTCTTTTACACAGAGTGGTAAGAGTTTGCAACGCGCTGACGTGGTGGTGGAGGAAGCAGATACAATAGGGACATTTAAGGGACTGTTAGGTAAGCACATGAATATGCTAGGAATGGAGAGATATGGTTCAAGGGCAGGCAGATGGGATTAGCTTAATTTAGCATCATGATCAGCACAACATTGTGTGCCAAAGGGCCCATTCTTGAGCTGTACCGTTCTATGTAATATCCCACTGGCTGCTTCTTTTAAACCACAGGATCAAATCCATTAGGACCCAGGACTTAATTTGATTATTTTAAAGCTTAATTGCTTGTTGCCCTGCATAGGTAAATCATCATTGGGTCAGTTTTGATATTTAGCAATCAATGGATAAAATACAATGGCTTACTCACCATTTAACATCACTGATGTCAAAACCTTAGTCTCATTTGAATTTGGCAATTGAACTGTAGATGCCAAACATGATTGTTGCAGTTCAGCCTCAGGAATGTCAGCTCGCTTGATTAAAGCCCAAAAGTAGGAACAAGGAAAGGATAAATATAATGCTGGTCCTGCAGTGTCCTCCAGTTTTAAAAAGATGGGATGGGGGCATCACTGGCCAACTAGCATTTATTGCCTCTCCCTAATTGCTCTGCAGAAGATGGTAAACAGCCCTTTTTGAACTAATGCAGTCAGTGTGATGAAGGTACCTGTACAGGATTGCTGGTTAGGGATCCTGTGAAGAAGGGACTGTGATATATTCAAAATCAGAACAGTGTGAGAACCGGAGGCAATGGTGTTCTCAAACGCCTGTTGCTGTTCTTGTGGCCACACAAGTAGATACTGGTAGGAATTACAAATTTGTGGGATGGTGCCAAAGAATAAGAAATCTTACTGAGTTTCTGCAGCACATCTGGAACAAACTGCAGCCACATTCTGCTCATCACAGTGATACTGAATGTTCAAGACAGGATGCTGATCAAGCAGCTGTTATTAAGGCTGCACCTATCCAGGCAGGTGGGCTGCATTCCAATGCATTCTTGATTTGTGTCTTGTAGGTAACAGACAGATTGAGGATTCAAGAAGTCATTCACGTACTGCAGCATGAATGCAGTATTTATGTGGTGTGTCCAATAACATTTCTGCTCAATAGTAACCCCCAGGTAAGGAATTCAATGATCTTCATTCTTTAGAATGTCAAGTGGAGATGGTTAAACTTTCTCAGCCATTGTGTGGCATCAATCTTACTTCCTGTAGTGCAGTCCAAACCTGGATATTGTCCAGGAATTCCTGCATCCAGGCAAAGATTACTTCATTGTCTGAGGAATTGCAAATGGAACTGAACATAGTAATAATCTATATACATCTCCACTTCTGACCTTGTGTTGGAAGTAAGATCATTGATGAAACAGCTGAAGGTGGCTGGATGTAGATCACTATGTTGAGAAACCTCTGCAAAGATGTTCTCGAGCTGAGGTTGCACAGCAGCCACCTTTCTTTGTCCTTAATTTTATTAAACAAATTACAAAACAGTTTACAAAAAACATTGACAGCTGTACACAAAAGACAGCAGTTTTACAAGGGAGAGGAGCAGCAAAGCTAGGCCCCGAACCCTACCGTTCAACCATTTTACAGGGAGAGGAGGACAAACCTCAAATCCCAGTTCCACATATGACAAGACAGTGACAATGACATTTGTACATTAGACAATACCGTTACATACAAAAGTGCAGACAATACAGACCCAGCAAGCCCCCGCCCCTCCCACCTCCTTTGTCCTTAATACTACTCCAGCCAATTAAGATCGTTATCTCAATACAGAATGATTCTACATGGGATTCTCAATGCTTCACTGGGTCAAATGTTATTCTGAGACTAAGAGTAATTACTTTCACCTCACATTTATGTGCAGTTAGAAGGAATACTCCTGTACCTTTTGGTTTCATAAAGCATTTGATGCTTAAAATAGTTCTTGATCAAAAAAAAAGTACACATGAGCAGAATGATCTTTTTGCAAGTCGGCCTCTGCACAAGTTAAATGAGGCAATTAAAAAAATGAGAACTTTTCAAGTGTATTAATGCCCATTAACACTGATTCTCCCCAAACCCTGTACAGTATGCCGTCTATTAAGATTCCTAGGAATCTTTCAACTTCAACTTAAGTACTGCATTTTATCTTTTACACTGCGAATTCTATTTTTTTTTGTTTCTTTCAGATGTAATATGCATGCTTCTATGAATATAAAAAGAATCAGAAACTTGCTCATTCAAAAGCACAATTTTGGCAAAAGAAAATACCTCAGTGTGGCTCCCTCGGTTTCCAATACATCTCCATCTTTTAGGTATGTGTACTGTTTGTCACAGGTTCTGATTGTCTCTTTTTGAGGTGGACTGCGTGAAAGTTTTCTAATTTGAAGATGACTACCTTCTAAAATTCAAAAAAATAGATTAAAAACAGTAATATTCTAACCTATTTTCAAATTTTACGAGACTATCATAGACCTAGCTAAGATATAGAGTGTTCACAAATCTGAAAACAAAAGGAAATAGATGCACAGTATGCACAAATGAACTAATGTCTGAGGTTCACTGATGAAACTCAAAATAAACCTTGTGCTTATACATCGTAGTATTGAATACTCAAACAGAAAACAAAATTTATATTGGTAATATGCAGTTTGCTTGAGTTTCTGTACAAGTTTTTTTTGTCCTTTAGGTCTTGATCTTATGACAGAACTCAAATAGAAAATATCCTGTCGGTCACCTCTATTTTGAACCTATTGACACATTTTGGAATTGGATAAGAGGAGTCATGGACTCAAAATGTTATCTTTATGTTTTTCTCTCCACAGATGTAATCAGACTTGCTGAATTTCTCCAGCACTTTTCGATTCTATTTTAGATCTCCAGTATTTTACTTTTATACTATTGTACTTATATAGTGCCTTTAACAGAAAGAACACCCAAGACTTTTACTGTTAAAAGAGAGTTGGGGGTGGTGAGACTTGGCTTAGCGGTGAAGGGGAAAGCAGCAATAACCACTACAAAAAAAAACTCAATCTTCGTAAAAATGTAGTCCAGGAGAGTCTAAAATTTGTTTTTGGACTAATGGCAGAAAGGGCCAGGCAAGATAGTTTGTGGCGGTGGAATGTCATAATTAATTTGGCTTCATCAGCAACTTGTCCTGACAAAGAGCTACACATCTAATGCTCATTTCTTACAAACATGAAGTACCATCTTCACAATGAGAACACTCTCCATCATTTTGTGTTGCACTACTACTATGCAAAATGGGATAGATTCAGAACAGGTCTCACAGATCAAACTTCAAACTAACCTCGAGACTGTGGGCCATCAGTAACAGCAGATTGTGATCACAGCCTCTTGTCAAACTGCAATCACTCACTCTACCACTAACATCAAGCCAGGGGTCCAATCCTGGTTCAATAATTGCTGTGGAAAAGAACGCTATTAGCAGCATCAAGTATACCAAAAAGGTGACATACTGCCACTAACACTATAGGGGGAGCTAAGAGATACTATAACAAATGGATCATACTAAAGCTGTCCAGTTATTCCATAGGAGAAAGTGAGGACTGCAGATGCTGGAGATCAGAGCTGAAAAATGTGTTGCTGGAAAAGCGCAGGTCAGGCAGCATCCAAGGAGCAGGAGAATCGACGTTTCGGGCATAAGCCCTTCTTCAGGAATGAGGAAGGTGTGCCAAGCAGGCTAAGATAAAAGGTAGGGAGGAGGGACTTGGGGGAGAGGCGCTGGGAATGCGATAGGTGGAAGGAGGTTAAGGTGAGGGTGATAGGCGGGAGAGGGGGTG
>NC_057713.1:128200480-128203473 GCF_004010195.1 Chiloscyllium plagiosum
TGCAGTGGAGAGCATCATCAACCGCATCTGAGGGGAAATTGCGGTCTTTGAAGAAGGAGGCCATCTGGGTTGTTCAGTATTGGAATTGGTCCTCCTGGGAGCAGATGCGGCGGAGGTGAAGGAATTGGGAATATGGGATGGCGTTTTTACAAGGGGTAGGGTGGGAGGAGGTGTAATCTAGGTAGCTGAGAGAGTCGGTCGGTTTATAGTAAATGTCCGTGTTGAGTCGGTCGCCCAAGATAGAAATGGAGAGGTCTAGGAAGGGGAGGGAGGAATCTGAGACGGTCCTGATAAATTTGAGGTCGGGGTGGAAGGTGTTAGTAAAGTGGATGAACTGTTCAACCTCCTCTTGGGAGCACGAGGTAGCGCCGATACAGTTATCGATGTAGTGAAGGAAAAGGTGGGGAATCTACTGAGTTTCTCTAGCAATTTCTGTATTTGTTTCAGATTTTCAGCATCTCAGTTCTTGGCTTTATTTTCGGCCTGCTAATTTGCTGTTTATATCATTGAGATCCAATGAATTAAAATACAAGTTGATTTAGAATGATAGTAAATCAGCAAGACAGACAAATTCCAAGTATTATAACTTATCCTGTTACATATTGTGCTGCATTGGAGATTTACACTAACTCTTGATTTAAAACACTTCTGTTTAGAGTTTTGAAAAACCACCTACAATTATTTGCCGAGTTACTCCTATTCCTGGAAAACATAAAACCACTTTGCATTTGTAATACAGCATTAACAGAGTAAAATTTTACAACAAACATTATCAAACAAATCTGACACTGATCTATACCAAAAAAAAGTTCAGGCAGAATTTTATTTCATTTGGTCACATGAGCATCACAGCTAAGGATAGCACACTTGCCCTTGCCTAACTATCCTTAAAAGGGGTCTTGTGGAGACCCCTCTGCAGCTCATATAGAGTAGGAACACCTGGGCATACGCAAAAGGAGGCTAACCTAGCACCATTGCAAACAATTTTACAGAACCCCCAGCTTTACCACCATCCACTTAGAAGCTATAAAATCACAGCACACATTCCTGGATGCAGTTAGCATTGTTATTTTAATTTACCAGAGCTCTGTTTTAGAAGTTCCACAGGAAGAAGGTAATCATAATCTATTCCTAGAGGCAAATTTTAACAATATTGCTTTCACTTGGCAAAGCGTAAAGAAATACTCTTGATATTCACAAAGTACCATTAATTTCAGCATGCACGTTCACTATTAAAAAAAACTGGAAATGCATATGGCTACTTTTAATGATCAGATATTAGTGACCACTTGGCTCAGCACACTCACCATCAACAACATCCTTCAGTATATCTGGTATGCCTCCAACATGATCTATGTGCCAGTGTGTCACCAGAATTTCTTGAATACTGGCATTCAGTTGGGTCAAAGTTTCTTTTAAAGTGTTGATGTATTCAGGCACGCCTGGCTCACCTGTGTCGATCAAGAATCGTCTGGAGAAAAATATTACAATATTCAGTATCAATTTAATATATTTTCAAACTACATTAACTGTTTGACTTTTTCACCTACTACTAACTGCAGGACTACTTCCTAAAACAATGATGCAAATAAACATACCACCATAGTTTTTAAAAAATTATTTGAGGGATAAGATTTATTTCATAATGCTACATTTTTACTTTTGACAATTATCTTACAGTCAGTGTGAAATACACCTGATTCAAATCCTAAGAAACTTGAGGATCTGAAACCTAAACACAGGCTGAGGTAACTCAGGAACAACCACTTAACAGATGCTCTTAATAACTTTGGCAGCAATGGCTTCTCAATGCAAATAACATGGTAAAATGGCTTCTAGGCTGCAAATTGACTATTCTGCTAAAGCTACATAAAATAGCTTTTAACATACGAGCTGCTAATTCTGCTATGACTGCATAATTGATTAATCACTGTCTGCTTCAATAGCGATTAGCAAACAATGCTCCTTTTAGAGCATTGAAATAACTAGACAAGACATTACTGGCTATCTTAGCTGACCTTCAGATGCAGGTACAATGGCTCAGTTAGTGAGATAAGAATTGGAAAACAAAGTTAGTTCCCAGGAAATATCATTGGACTGAGTAATTGTCAAATAAAGTGGTATAGAGTATTGATTGGTAATGGGATGTAGGTTTGCTCGCTGAGCTGAAAAGTTCATTTCCAGACGTTTCATTACCTTACTAGCTAACATCTTCATGCGAAACAATGTTGAAAATTCCTGCTTTCTATTTCTATGTTTGGGTTGGTGATATCATTTCCTGTGGTGAAGTCACTTCCTGTTCCTTTTCTCAGGGGGTGGTAGATGTGGTCTAACTCGGTGTGTTTGTTGATAGAGTTCTGGTTGGAATGCTATGCTTCTAGGAATTCTTGTGCATGTCTTTGTTTGGCTTGTCCTAGGATGGATGTATTGTCCCAGTTGAAGTGGTGTCCTTCCTCATCTGTGTGTGAAGATACTAGTAGGGTACCAAAATGTCTGGAAATGAACCTTTCAGCTCAGCAAGCAAATCTACATCCAAAATCTCAATCTGAGCTACAAATCTTCTCAAAACTCGCTACTAATTGGTAATTGTTTGGATGTACATGGTCTCTACCCTTCTTTAAGAAAAGTATAAAAATGTCTTTGTTTTAAGCCACGTGCGCAGCTTCCCTGAGGAACACAGAAGTGTATAAGCACTGGACACTCTGTGCCCGGCCGTATGAAAAATAAAGAGTGAAGTCTTAAAAGCCAGACCGATTGAGAGGTTTTTAATAACCGATCATGGATCTTCATCTGGCGACATGACTTGGATTCGGTGCGGACCAATTGTGGACAGCGGTGTAAGAGCTTTGAGACCTTCACTATTGAGTGTAGAGGAATTGGCCGGCCAGACGTGAGTATGTTCTCCGTTTGGTTTTCCCCTCATTCAAGTCGTGGTTGACTCGACCCCTCACTGTCTATCATCTAAATCCAGCCCGAAAAGGATTGGTCCTGGT
>NC_057713.1:128203973-128235730 GCF_004010195.1 Chiloscyllium plagiosum
CGTCTGTAGTCTGTTTCATCGCCATCTGAGATTTGACCCACTGTGATGGTGTCATCAGTGAACTTGTAAATGGCATTAGTCTGGTATTTGGTGATGCAGTCATGAGTATACAGTGAGTACAGTAGGGGGCTGAGTAAGCACCCCTGGGAGTCTCCTGTGTTGAATGTTAGTGACGATGAAATATTGTCCCCAATCTTCACTGATTGTGGCCTGTGGGTCAGGAAACTGAGGATCCAGTTGCAGAGAGTGGGGCTTAGTCCGGGATCACTAAATTTAGTAATCAGTCTCAAGGGGATAATAGTGTTGAAGGCTGAACTGTAGTCAATGAGTAGGATTCTTACGTAACTGTTCTTGGTGTCAAGATGTTCCAGGGAGGAGTGAAGCGCAAGTGATATGGCATCTGATGTGGATCTGTTGGTCTGATAGGCAAATTGGAATGGGTCAAGAGTAGTGGGGAGATTGGAATTGATAAATGCCATGACCAACCTTTCCAAGCACTTCATGACCACCGAAGTTAAGGCACTGTGCGGTAGTCATTGAGACATGCTGCATGAGCCTTCCCAGGCACAGGGATGATGTTGGCCCTCTTGAAACAGGCAGGGACAGTGGCCTGCTGCAGGGAGAGGTTGAAGATGTCCGAGAAGACCTCTGCCAGTTGATCTGTGCATTCTCTGTGAACATGGCCTGGTACTCCATCTGGTCCCATCGCTGCCATTGGATTCACATGAAGGAAACCTGATCTGCCCTCTGATACAGTGACTGTTGGGATAGGTTCGTAAGGACTTGTTGGAATAGGTGTTACTTCTCCACCGAAATTCTGCTCAAAGCAAGCACAGAAGATGTTGAGACGATCTGGGAGGGATATATCATCATCTGCTATCTTGCACTGTCTCTTTTTAGAACCCGTGATGTCTTTCAGTCCTTGCCATAGTCGCTGGGCGTCTGTCTGGGCATGAACTTTCCAATTTCTAAGACGACCCAAAAATTATTTGGTTTCCAAGGATAAACCCACTGTTATCCAGTCTCTGATCTGATTCCTGTCAATTTCCAAGGCTAGTCCCTGGACCACCGCTTTGTGATTATTATCACATTATCCTACAATCTAATGGGACGAGATCGCCCATGTGCCTTTCAAGTCAAACTCACTTGTTCCCCTAATGGTGTCCAACTTAATTCTTACTCAGTTGAACGCCAACTGTACGTGTCCACTAAATCCCAATGGTGGTCACTTGGCCTTAACCCCCCCAAAGTTCTGGTAGTCATGTCACCCTTGCTTACTTTTTGACAGGCCAAGACCAAAGACCAATCCCTTGAAGATTTTTCAGGGATTTAATTGGTACTGAATGGACTATACAGATCCTGACTCAGGTCTCTGAGCTGGAGGGTGAAGCAGATTATGTTCAAATACCCACTCACCTATGGAAACAGTCAGCTATCTCAACCCCTCACATCACCCAGAAGGTCATTCCACCTTATGCTGAAGACCTGGGCCCTTTGATCCGCTGTGGAACCACCAGAACTGATCCACACTGCTATAATCTACAAACACTACAAAGATGGATGACTATCCTCTATTATTCAAATCCTACCTCTCACAGTGCCACACTCCTGCACCATGAAAGTCAGGATGTCCTTGATTTTGTGCACCCTGATATATGGGCTGAAACGTTCTCTCATGTTGAACTTATAGAATGTGAACCCATTCAGATTGCTTTAAAACCAAATGTTACTCTACCATCCATCCGCCAATACCCGCTGAAACAACAGGCGATACTGAGCCTCACTGCTCTAACTCATGTCTTTCTCCAAGGCATCCTGGTCTGTTGCCAATCACCCTGTAACACTCCAATTATGTCCCAAAACTTGGCAAGCCAGACCAATATGGACTGGTTCAAGACTTAAGAGTTAATAACACTATTGGACAGCCTCTTCATGCCCTGGTCCCAAATCTAGCTCATATTCTACCCTCAGTACCATCAGACACTAAATTTTTTGCTGTTATTGACCTGCAACATGCTTTTTTCTTTCTGCCTCTTCATGAAGACAGTCAGTACCTATTTGCCTTTTGCATTTAATGGCCACCAATTGACATGGACTCGACTATCTCAAGGCTTCAGACATTCTCTGACCCTTTTCTCTCAGGCCTTACGGAAACAATTGCGGTCTAACTCTCACAGTTGGATCTGCACTGATCCAATTTGTAGACGACTTCCTTGTTGCCAGTCTAGATGAAGAGTCTAATTGTTCGGATGTCGTCCTCCTCAACTATCTGAAACACCTGGGCTATGTTATCTCTCCCAAAAAGGTCTCAATTCCACAATGCCTGGCAAAGTTGCAAGGTTTCATCCTGACTCTCACTCTCTTAAATAGAGCCACATCACTCTTATTGTCAACTTCCCGGTCCCAACAACTGTGAAACAGTTCGCCAGTGGCTGGACATGGTCAGCTTCTGCCGACAATGGATCCCTAACGCTGCCCTCCTCGTTAAGGTGTTGACCCCTTTTACTTCCTACGAAGGTACCTTCAATCTCTCCTCAGAGGCAAAGAAGATGAGGCGTTCTTCCTCCAGTTAATTGAGAAACTTGGATTTGGCAGTTGAGAATTTGCATGTCGTGGGCATGTGGAAGGGGGATTTTAGGTGGACGGCCACAAGGCAGTGGAATTGTTCCCTAAAACGCTCCGCAAATTATCATCCTGTCTCCCCGATGTGCAAACAACCACATTGAGAGCAATGGATACAATAGATGAGGTGGCTGGGTATCCACTCCACCCACCCCCACTGACCTATCACATTCATCCCCTACCTGCATCCACCTAAATTACGCAACTGAAAACTCCATTCCAACTCCAGTCTTATTTCAAGTCCAAAACTGCCTTCCAGTGATTCAATAAAGGAAACTACAATCAAGATAGATTTTATTTTTTTTGGGGGGGGGGGGAAGGTAGGCGAGGGGGGGCGAGGCGAGGGGACGCCCCTCCATTTCCCTCCGCCCCCTCCCTCGTTCACTCACCGGGGCCCGGTGCCCACCAGGTAGGTGTTGGTTCCCTGAAGAGTCATCGGGCCCGGGTTACAGCCCAACACCCGCACCACCCGAGCAGACAGATGCTGCACCTTCGACAAGACCGCCACCGCCATATTCACCCCTCCCTCCTCCCCACGGCTCTCCGGACACAGTGCGCATGCGCACCTCCTCGTCCGGGAGACCGTGGATTGTCAGCCCAGCCCCGCTCCACTCCTCCACAGGACACTGCGCACGCGCACCTCCTCGTCCGGGAGACCGTGGATTGTCAACTCAGCCCCGCCCCGCTCCACTCCTCCACAGGACACTGCGCACGCGCACCTCCTCGGCCGGGAGACCGTGGATTGTCAGCCCAGCCCCGCCCCGCCCCGCTCCTCCACAGGACACTGCGCACGCGCACCTCCTCGTCCGGGAGACCGTGGATTGTCAGCCCAGCCCCGCTCCACTCCTCCACAGGACACTGCGCACGCGCACCTCCTCGTCCGGGAGACCGTGGATTGTCAACTCAGCCCCGCCCCGCTCCACTCCTCCACAGGACACTGCGCACGCGCACCTCCTCGTCCGGGAGACCGTGGATTGTCAGCCCCGCTCCACTCCTCCACAGGTCACTGCGCACGCGCACCTCCTCGGCCGGGAGACCGTGGATTGTCAGACCAGCCCCGCCCCGCTCCGCTCCGCTCCACTCCTCCACAGGACAGCCTGAGCACGCGCGGCCCCACCCCCCATCCCCCGCTGCTCTCCGCCCCCCTCTGCCGGACGGAAGTGGAGGCGCCCCCCTCACGCACGCTACATCTCGAGCCGCCGCCGCGAGGGACGCAGTGCGCACGCGCGCCGCTCTACCCGCCTCAGGGGACAGAGAGACCTGACCTGAAATATTAACTGTGCTTTCTTTCTCCCTATAGATGGTGCTAGACCTGCTGAGTTTCTATAGCCATTTCAGTTTTGGTATACTACCAATTATTGTTTACTACATCTTGTATGAGTACATCCTATTAAACGTAATACAATAATTAAATAACGAATACAGATTTTTTTCAAAAAAACAACCTTTTGTCCTCACTGCACTCAGATTTACATTGTTTTAGAGCTATGATCATGAATCAATATCCACACATTCCACAACACAGGCAGACTTTAGACCTCATTTGGTGTATCTTCACTGTAAACTAAATGAGGAAATCGTATTCTACTGAGACTAAATTCTTTCCCTGTAAAACCCACACTAATGTGGTCAAAAGAAAGGTTAAACAGACAACGAGAATGGACTTAAATTCGGAGAAACAGAAATGCAATCAGGGAAGTTACACTCAGTGTTGCAAGTGGTTTTCAGTCCAAAGTTCAATGACTGATTGAGCAAAATGCCCTTTGGAGTCAGCAGTGTTACTGCGGTCAGGAATCTGAACCTTTGATATAAAAAGGGACCTCTTTCAAGTACGAGACTGAAATGTACTAATATGAATAATTTCAGTAATTGTATCACGTCATAGCAATAATGTGCATTTTCAATTCATCTTTAACATAGAAAACTATTTACAGAGAAACTCAAAGTGATATAACCAAACAAAATTGCCCGAGCCAATAAAGGAAATATTTGAAATGATGACAACAATTTTAAATGTGGTAGCCTTTAACAAAGAGGGAGGTAATGAAGCATTAAGGTCAATGCAGTGAATTCCAGAATATGTAGCTAGCTGACTGAATACTGTGCCTCATGAAGTGGGATGCTCAGGAGGCTTTTCCAGCACCACCCTTTTTGACTCTGACTCTCCAGCATCTGCAGTCCTCACTTTCTCCGTATGGTTATACTGTGTATAGCTGGAGGCGAAAGTGAGGGCTGCAGATGCTGGAGATCAGAGTCAAGATTAGAGTGGTGCGGGAAAAGCACAGCAGATCAGGCAGCAACCAAGGAGCAGGAATCCTGATGAAGGGCTCCTGCCCGAAATGTTGATTTACCTGTATATATCTGTATTTTAACTTTTTTCCTTCATTTCTCTATTCTGTAACTAAGGATTGTACCATGTGTTGGTGACATTGTTACACCACAACTAATCTTGTAGCTGAAGAATCTGTACCTCGATACCTTAGTACCTAAGTTGGCAATGTAAGTGGTGACTTATCACCTTTTCACTGTACTCATTTGAGTACATGTGAGTGTAAAGCTAATTTAATTCAAATCTTGCAGACAATTCAAATTTCTACTCCATATTAAATTTTCTCCTCCATTATGATTTTTCACTTACACTTTTCAATGTCAATATGCCACTAATTTAAAATAGGTAATTAGAATTTGGATGTTCTGCTGGTCATTGAAAAATTCTTGAAGTATGTTGGCATTGTTATGTAAGCCCTGCCATTGCAATTCTGCTTGTCATTATTTTATTTTTCATGTGGATTCTTTTCCATTACCTGAATTTTGGGCTGTTCAGTTCTGACATGAGACTACTCATGGCTAGTCCTTACTTAATTTATACATTTGCCAACTTTTGATGTTTAGAACATTAAATAATGCCTAGATTCCCTTCACCGAGGTTACCTTTTGTAACTGCTTCCAAACAATTGCTTAAACATTTTATTTCCTAACCACCGGGTAGATACTTTGCAATTGACCCAATCTTGGATTTTTGATCATCCTTTTCATTTGGGTTGGTGGGTCTTTTTGAAACAGTTCCCTTTGTTGTGGAAGGAATTCAATTCAGCAAACGGAAACTAAGAGTTAGTAATTACATTATGGAGTAGTAATCCAGAGGCCTGGGCTACTGATCCATGCCATAAGTACAAATCCTTTCACAGCAGCAGGACAATTTAAAATCAGTTAATTATATAATTAAGCCAGTAATAGTAACCATGAAACAGCTGGATTTTTATAAAAGCATCTTGAATCATAAACATCTTAAATCCCTACAGTGTAAATAGAGGCCATTCAGGAAAATTGATGTTTCGGGCAAAAGCCCTTCATCAGGAATGAGGCTGGGAGCCTCAGGGGTAGAGGCATAAATGGGAGGGGGGCCCTAGGGGAAGGTAGCTGAGAGTGCAATAGGTGGATGGAGGTGGGAGTAAAGGTGATAGGTCAGAGGGGAGGGTGGAGTGGATACGTGGGAAGGAAGATGGACAATTAGGACAGGTCATGAAGGCGGTGCTGAGCTGGAAGGTTGTTGGAACTGGGATAAGGTGGGAGGAGGGGAAATGAGGAAACTGGTGAAATCCACAATGACGCCATGGGGTTGGAGGGTCCCAAGGCAGAAGATGAGGTGTTCTTCCTCCAGGTGTCGGGTGGTAAGGGAGTGGCGATGGAGGAGACCCAGGCCCCGCATACCCTTGACGGAGTGGAAGGGGGAGTTGAAGTGTTCAGCCACGGGGTGGTGGGGTTGGTTGGTGCAGGTGTCCCAGAGATGTTCTCTGAAGCGCTCTGCAAGTAGGCCTACCACCCTCATGATGTCCTACCTGTTCATCTTCCTTCCCACCTATCCATTCCACCCTTCCCTCCGACCTATCACCATTACCCCCACCTCCATCCACCTATTGCACTTGCAGCTACCTTTCCCCAGCCTTACTCCCCATCCATTTATCTCTCCACCCCCTAGGCTCCCAGCCTCACTTCTGATGAAGGGCTTTTGTCCGAAACATTGATTTTCCTGTTCCTCGGATGTTGCCTGACCTGTTGTGCTTTTCCAGCACTACACTCTTGACTCTAATATCCAGCATATACAGTCCTCACTTTCGCCTAGAGGCCATTCAGTCCATCGAGTCTGCTCAGGGCATCCTACCCAAACCCCACCGTAACCTTGCATGGGGTTTTACCATGGCTAATCTTACCTAGCCTGCACTTTCCTGGACACTACAGTACAATGTTTAGCATAGCCAATCCATCTAAATTGCACGTCTTTGTACTATGGGAGGAAACTGGAGCACCCAGTGGAAACCCACACAGACATCACGAGAACATTCAAACTCTACACAGACATCGCCCAAGGGTGGAATCAAAACCATGTCTCTGGTGTGGTGAGGCAATAGTGCGAACCACTGTGCTGCCCAATGTATTGGTCTCTATGTCATCCAAATTTACAGTAATGTGTTTGGCCCTCTCAATTAATCTAACAGGTTACTAAGTTATTCAAGAAGACCATCTTATCAAGGGCAATTAACAAAGGGTAATAACAAAGATTGGCCTTGTCAGTGATTCCTAAAGCCCATGAATTGACATTAACAACCAATTTAATAATTTCATTGGGAGATAAAGTTAATCCACCAAATTATTTAAACCCCACGTGCCTCACTAGAAAGAATCCAATAAATCTGCTAAATAATGAAAAACCAAAAGAACTTCAGATACTGGAAATCAGAAACCAAAATAGAAATTGCAAGAAAAATCAGAGTTAGTGTTTTGGGTCCAGTGCCCCTTCTTTAGAACTGTTCTGAGGACAGGTCACTGGACCTGAAATGTGAACTCTGATTTCTCTCCACAGGTTTTGCCAGACCTGAAATTTTCAACCAATTTCTGTTTTTGTTTCTGTTAAATAATGATGCTTCAATAGAATGTGACAAATAAATGAATGGAGTTCAGTGAAATTCTTCCTTTCATCCTCTCTTTCTATGTCTCCCACAAATATTTCTTACATCAATAACCATGAAATTTACACCATCTATACCATTATCTGCTCTTCCCAATTCCTCATTTACCCGATCCCCAAATACGTTTTTATGCAAAGGTGTACACCTTGTCAGTAATCACCCCTTAATCCCCATTCCTTTGAAAAGATCACTCCTATTGTTATTGGGTCATATGAAATTTTCAAGGCAAAGATGGATAAATCTTTGTTAATTAAGAATATCAAAAGATATAAGATATGAGCCACAATCGATTGGAATAGTGGAAGAGGCTTGAGTAGCTTAATTTGCCTCCTCCAGTTTCTATGTTTCTATATACAATTCACCCTCACTCCACAACTATTCACAGCACCTCTATATTTCTTTGGGACAAAATTCTCTGTTTCAAAAATTCTTTGAGAAATCCTCTTTTCTCTGTGACTGCTCTCAATCCTATGAAACTACTCACTACCTGAAAATATATCTCACTTCTCCAATCTCTGAGCTATTCCTACTGTTTCACAATAAAAATATGCTCATTTCACATTAGCAAAACCACATTATTTCTACTTCCTTATAGAGCAATGCACCCTCTACAATCCTGAAATCAAAATTATCCTTTTGTCCTATGTATTAACTTTAATGTTTCATATTAATTTATTTTATCTCATAATCTCCCTTTCATAAATTTTACATTTATATAAAAAAATAATTCCATTTTAATTGATTGATGGGTCCTTGGCAGCATGGTTTAGAAGTTGACTAAAAGATAGGAAACAGAGGTATATAATTCCTACAAAGAGGCCATTGAGTCTGCACCAACCCTCTGAAGAGCATCCCAAACAGTCCCAGGTCGCACCCTATCCCTGTAACCCCATGTTTACTATGGCGTGTCCAACTAACCTGCATATCGTTGGACTGTGGGAGAAAACTGCAGCAGCCGATGGAAACTCACATGGGCCAGTGAGAACATGCACACAGTCAGCAAAGGCTGGAATCAAACCCAGGTCTCTGTTGCTGTGAGGCAGCAGTGTTAACTACAGAGCCATCATGCTGCCCTATCGATGGGCGGTTCTCAGATTGGCCTAGGCGAAATGGGTACTGCAGATTAGAGTCAAGATGAGAGTGGTGTTGGAAAAGCACAGTGGGTCAGGCAGCTTCCAAGGAGCAGGAAAGTCGACGTTTTTTGGCAAAAGCCCTTCAAGTGGAATGGGAAGTATGGTTAGTAGGTTTGCAGCTGACACCAGAATTGGAGGTGGAGTGAACAGAGAAAAATGGTTACCTCAGACTTCAACTGGATCTTGATCAGATGGACCAGTGGCTGATGGAGTTTAATTTAGATAAATGTAAAGTGCTGTATTTTGGAATGGCAAATCAGGGCAGGACTTATACACTTAATGGTAAGGTCCTAGGGATTGTTGCTGAACAAAGAGACCTTGGAGTGCAGGTTCACAGTTCCTTGAAAGTGGCGTACCAGGCAGATAGGATAGTGAAGAAGGCGTTTGGTATGCTTGCTTTTATTGGTCAGTATATTGAGTATCGGAGTTGGAAGGTCATGTTGCAGCTGTACAGGATATTAGTTAGGTCACTTTTGGAAATCTGCGTGAAATTCTGGCCTCCTTGCTATAGGAAGGATGCTGTGAAACTTGAAAAGCTTCAGAAAAAATTTACAAGGATGTTGCCAGGGTTGAAGAGCTTGATCTACAGGGAGACACTGGGGCTATTTTCTCTGGAGTGTCAGAGGCTGAGGGGTGGCATTATAAAAGGTTTATAATACCATGAAAATCATGAATAGGATAAATAGCCAAGGTCTTTTCCCTGGGGTGTGGGAGGCCAGAATAAGAGGGCATAGATTTAAGGTGAGAGGGGAAATATTTAAAAGGGACCTAAGGGGTAATGTTTTCATGCAGAGGATGGTATGTGTATGCAATGAGCTGCCAGAGGAAGTGGTGGAGGCTGGTACAATTGCAACATTTAAAAGGCATTTGGATGGGTATAGGAATAGGAAGGGTTTGGATGGATATGGACCAAGTGCTGGCAAATGGGACTAGATTAATTTAGGACATCTGGTTGGCATGGACAAGTTAGACCAAAGAATCTGTTTCTATGCTGTAGAATTCTACGACTCTATGGTATTCCCCAGGGATAGGTGTTGGAACCTTTGCTTTTTCTGATTAATATAAACAATTTGGAGATGAGCTTTGAGGGCAAATTCTCTACATTTGCAGGTGATACTAAGTTAGGGTGAATAATGAATTGTGAGGATGGTGTTGAGTGACTTCATAGAACATAGAACAGAGAGAGTACAGCACAGTACAGGTCCTTTGGCCCTCGATGTTGTGCCAACCTTTTATCCTACTCTAAGATCAAACTAACCTACATACCCATCATTGTACTATCTTCCATGTGCCTATCCAAGAGTCGCTTAAATGTCTCTAATGTATCTGACTCTACTACCACTGCTGGCAGTGCTTTGCACACACCACTACTCTCTGTGTAAAGAACCTACCTCTGACATCTCCCCTAAACCTTCCTCCAGTCACCTTAAAATTATGGTCCCCCGTAATAGACATTTCCGCTCTGGGAAAAAAGTCACTCGCTATCCACTCTATCTATGCGTCTCAACATCCTGTACATCTCTATCAAGTACATCTCTATCACCTCTCATCCTTCTTCACTCCAATGAGCAAAGTCCTCATTTCCTCAACCTTTCTTCTTAGACATGCCCTCCAGTCCAGGCAGCATCCTGGTAAATCTGCTCTGCACCTCCTCTAAAGATTCCACATCCTTTCTTTAATGAGATGACCAGAACTGAACACAATATTCCAAGTGTGGTCAACCAGGGCTCAATAGAGCTGCAGTATAACCTCGCGGCTCTAAAATGTAATCCCCCCGCTAATGGAAGCCAACACACTGTACGCCTTCTTAACAACTCTATCAACCTGGGTGACAACTTTGAGGGACATTGATAAGTTGTCCAAATAGGCAGATAAGTGGCAGATGAATTTCAATGCAGAGAAATGTGAGGTAATGCATTTTGATAAAGGAAAGATGGAGAGATAATAAAAGCTCAATGCTACAACTTCGAGGGGGTACAAGGACAAAGAGACCTAGGGATTCATATGCATAATTCTCTGAAGGCGGCCAGGCAAGTTGAAACAGTTGTTAAGTAGGCTTATAAATAGAGGCGGAAATGTGTTGCTGGAAAAGCGCAGCAGGTCAGGCAGCATCTAGGAAACAGGAGAATCGACGTTTCGGGCATTAGCCCTTCTTCAGGAAGGTTCCTGAAGAAGGGCTAATGCCCGAAACGTCGATTCTCCTGTTCCCTAGATGCTGCCTGACCTGCTGCGCTTTTCCAGCAACACATTTCCATCTCTGATCTCCAGCATCTGCAGACCCCACTTTCTCCTTTACAAATAGAGGCATAGAGTATAAAAGCAACACCTCTATAAATCATTGACCAGATCACATTTGGAGTATTGTGTTCAGTTCTGGGCACTTTAATTGAGGAAGAATGTTAAAGCCCTGGAGACAGTGCAAAGGAGATTTGCTAGAATGGTACCAGGAATGAAGGATTTTAGATACAAGGCAAGATTAGAGATATTAGGCTTATTCTCCTCGGAGCAGAGAAGGTTAAGACCTTATTGAGGCGTTCAAAATTATGAAGAATTTTGACAGGGTAAAGAACGATATTCTGTTTCCACTAGTTGGTGTGTCAGTATCTAGGGGTCACAATTTCAAGAATATCAGCAAGAGAGCTGGGAGTGACATGAGAAAAAGCTCTTTACCCAGAGGGTTGTTAGGATTCGGAATGTGCCACCTGGGAAAGTTGTGGGGTGGATTCCATAGGAGATTTGAAAAGAGAGCTGGATATATATTTGGAAGTGATGAACTGAGAGACCTGCAGAGATAAGGCTGGAGAATGGGACTAATTGGGTGGCACTTTCAGGAACCGGTACAGACACAATGAGATGAATGACCTCCTCCTGTACTGTAAAATTCTATGATTATTTTCAAATTGACTGAATTAATTTAGTTGGAATATTTATGGAATCTTCAAACAACACATGGAGCAAATGCCTGTAGAAAATGGGGAAATATCCTAGCATAAGTAGCCGGACCTCTGCCCCAGTTCGACCAGAGATTGTAAGATCAGGAGGTTTTCTAACTTTAACGGTTAATGTCAACTACTTGTGTCACTAGGGATGTATCTTGGACATCCAGCTGCTGAGGCATTTCCCCCCAATAGCAAATCAGTTACATGTTGGTAACCTCCACCTCAGAAAGAGCTTTTATGTTCCTCCTGTGGCCCCTTTGGAACACCCTGCAGTGGGAGTCCACACACCCACAGTGCAATCAATACTTATTCTATTGCTTTTGTAAGGGTTAGATTGGCAGTTCCTGTTAAATGAAACTTGAAAATTCTGATATCAGACTTATATGCGACTGTCTGTGTGGAGTTTGCACATTCTCCCTGTGTCTGCGTGGCTTTCCTCCAGGTGCTCCAGTTTCCTCCTACAGTCTAAAGATGTGCAGGTCAGGTAAATTGCCCATGCTAAATTGCCCGTAGTGTTAGGTGCATTAATCAGAGGGAAATGGAACTGGGTGGGTTACTCTTCGGCAGGTCGGTGTGGACTTGTTGGGCCGAAGGGCCTGTTTCCACACTGTAGGGAATCTAATCTAATCTGTATCACAATGGTTGTCTATTTTCAACACTTCTAAGTTCCCAGGAAGTTACAAGACAATTGCAGCGGGAGGCCTGTGGAATGTTAGCAAAGAAGTGTTTAGGAATGGAGAAAAAAAAGCAAATGCAAGTGGAATTAAAACATTCAGATTTCTCTGATAAACGGGCTTGGTGTTCTCAGTGGATTCCTCAATTTTAAGGTTCCTCGGTATTTTTGTATACATGTCTAGAACTACTGTGGCATTTCACACAGTGAGCAGGAGGCTCAGGCGCCTTCTCCCATACCCTTACAGCACCCCCCACCACCACACCAGGCCTTGACATCATATGGACTGTTACCCATTTTCAACCACCAATGTCCCCATTCGCAACAATTGATTCTCCCCGATGACCATTACCCATTTCTTTGTCTGTCCAATTGTTGTTGTCTCTCCCTGCCCCTATCTCCACCTATCGTTTACTCCTCCCCCTTCACCCACCCAAATATACCAACCTTCTCCTAGCTACAATAAGTTCTGAAGAAGGGTCAACGGACTCAAAACATTAACTCTGATTTCTCTCGACAGCTGGTGCCAGACCAGCTAGATTTTCCTAACAGTTTGTTTTCATTTCCGATTTCCAGCATCCGCAGTTCTTTGGGTCTCTTTTTGTTTAATATATACTACCAATCCTGGGCACAAGCAATCCTAAACATGAGATTGATCAATACAAATTAATCTTTGTGAAGCAGAAGTGATTGCAGGTGGCCTGTTAACTGTCACCTGTAGTCTATGATACTCAAACATGTTCCAAGATCTCATAGGCTGCACAGAGGGGTGAAGCTCCTTTTCTCACATTGAATGTGCTGTTATATGCATTGGTGCCTTTCTTGGTTCATGTGTTGGTGAGAACAAGGTCTCAGTGATCCTACAATATTCTACTCAATGTGCACAACCTGAATGAGGTCTACTATGTAATAGTTATATGTAGAGGCCTCCCTGGTCTCCCTTGTTGGAGACCTCCATGTGTTACGGTACTACGGTAAACACAACAAACTTTGTTTTAACTGGCACTTAATGAACCGACACTCTTGATAAACTGGCAAAAATTATATACCTTAAATACTGTGAGGTTTACTGTATTATTCTGTCCAATTATTATAGTTTTCAATTTCTTTAACTCTATATAAATTATTCAATTGAATGGCTGCACAAAATATCAACAGATGATTCAACTTCAAGTCAATTTCTCCTCCAATACCATGATGTCCAAGTAGCCAGTTGAGAGTGTGATAAGGCTCTCCGTCAGTGAGATTTATTTAAAGCAAGGTTGCATTATTATTTAAGTGATTTATGCTGTAAATAAAGTATAATAATCATGTGTATCTTCCTGCACCACGTTTTTAATACATAGTGTACTTTTACATCGATTGTGTGGACCTCTTGATCAACTGCAATGTTTGATCAGCCAACACATTCTTGGTCCCATAGAGTCATAGAGTTGTACAATGTGGAAACAGACCCTTTGGTCCAACTCATCCATGCCAACTAAACATCCCAATATGGCCTAGTCCCATTTGTCAGCATTTGGCCCATATCCCTCTAAACCCCTCCTGTTCATATATCCATACAGATGTCTTTTAAATGTTCTAATTGTACCAGCCTCCAACACTTCAGGTGCTGGTTAATAAAAGGTTTGCTGTAGAATGCTGTAACTGCTGGCTGCTCAGGAGCTACATGGGTTTCTGAAATTCCCAACTTCAAACCAGCATCAATGGATCCAACCACAGCGGGTGTAACTGTCACAGTGGCCAATGCACCACCAGGGCACGGAGAAGTTAAAGAGGAACACTGCTTCTGCAAGCCTAGGATCAACAGGAACCTGAAGTGTCTGCTGAACAACCTCCAAATAACCAGGTTGCAGTAAAAGATCCTGTCAGGACACGGAGGTGGTGCAGGAAGCCCAGAGCCAAATGTCCTCAATATCATTTCCTCCAGATGAACAAGGCACAGTATTGCCACCAAATGAGGACATCCCAGGACACTTTTACAGAACTGCTGGAGCATTTCAGTTGCAGGGCTTTATGGACAGTGCATATGTGATGTTGAGAGCACAGTATCATAATGCAGCTGACATCTTTAACAGGAAAGATTTTCATTCTGTCAACAGACACGTCTGTGATCATCGCTACTACATCTTAGAAGTCTATACCCTGGAAACTGTCATGACACCTCTCTCCATAATAATTCTCAGGTTTCGGCCTCATTCCAAGAGCTTACAAGAATGGCTAGGAGAAAGTGAGGACTGCAGATGCTGGAGATCAGAGTTTAGAGTGCAGTGCTGGAAAAGCACAGCAGGTCAGGCAGCATCCGAGGAGCAGAGGCGTTGACGTTTCAGGCATTAGCCCTTCATCAGGCTGCTCCTCAGATGCTGCCTGACCTGTTGTGCTTTTCCAGTGCCACGCCTACAAGAACGGTTGCTGGGATACAAGAGCTCCCCTACCCCAAACATAACTAATGATTCTGTAGCACATTGTAGATACATTGCCACCCCATTCTTCCACTTGGACAATCGTGGGCAGATGACAGGCCTTTTCACAAAGAGATTCTGATGCTTGGATAGTTTGGGGTGGGCGCACTTGCAGTAAACTATAGACAGAGTGTGCTGCATCATTCTGGCATGCTGTGCTCTGTCCAACTGGAGCAGGCAAAGAGATCACATGATGGACGCTGAAGAGCGAGAGGGTGGCAGCCATCTCCTGAGGAGGATCATGAGGCCTTTGAGCAGGAAGAAGATTACCTTCAGCAGGATGAAGTGGAACGGTGTTAAATGAAACAATTGAAGCAGGATTTAATGGGTACACGCTTCCAACAGATCAAATTTGGGTGAATTGACTGCGAATTTAAAGACAAATGTAGATTTATTTTTGTTCCTTCTTTTGATTTTCTTGTGCATTAAAATTAAAGTTAACAAAAGGACAGTGAAGAGGGTTACCTCAGTGTACAACAGGATCTTGATCAGATGGGCCAATGGGCCAAGGGGTGGCAGATGGAATCTAATTTAAGCAAATGTGAGGTGCTGCATTTTGGAAAGGCAAATCAGGGCAGGACTTCTACACTTAATGGTAAGGTCCTAGGGAGTATTGTTGAACAAAGAGCACTTGGAGTGCAGGCTCATAGTTCCTTGAAAGTGGAGTCACATGTAGATAGGATAGTGAAGAAGGCATTTGGTATGCTTTCCTTTATTGGTCAGGGCATTGAGTATAGGAGTTGGGAATATTGTGTGCAATTCTGGTCTCCCTGCTATGGAAAAGATGTTGTGAAACTTGAAAGGGTTCAGAAAAGATTTACAAGGATGTTGCCAGGGTTGGAGGATTTGAGCTAGAGAGAGGCTGGGGCTATTTTCCTTGGAGCGTCGGAGGCTGAAGGGTGACCTTATAGAGGTTTATAACACCATGAGAAGCATGGATAGGATAAAGAGACAAGATCTTTTCCCCGGACTGGGGGAGACCAGAACTAGAGGGCATAGGTTTAGGATGAGAGGGGAAAGACATAAAAGGACCTGAAGGACAACTTTTTCATACAGAGAATAATGTATGTATTGAATGAGCAGTGAGAGAAAGTGGTGGAGGCTGGTACAATTACAGTATTTAAAAGGCGTCTAGATGGCTATATGAATAGGAAGGGTTTAGAGGGATATGGGCCAAATGCTAACAAGTGGGACTATTAATTTAGGATACCTGGTCGGCATGAACAAGTTTTCGTGCTATACATCTCTATGACTCTATGACTCTAACTGTTTGAAGACTTTACAACATGTGATGCTCCCACAATACAACTATTTCCTGCTACTTCCGAGGAATGTCATACCATTGAGGTTATTAATTAATCTTGGCACATTACAATATATCAGGTTTCATATAACTTTCTCTCTGGTCAGTTTCAAAATGCACCGCTCTAAGAAACTATTTCAAAAGCATTCTATGATCTCCTCACCCAGGAGGATTTGATTTTTCCAGTTTGTATAAAGATTAAAGTCACCTGTGATAACAGACATCCATTTACCACTTATACCCAATATTCCTTTTGTATACTTTGTCCCACATTGTGGCTTCTGTGGATGATTCCCATTCATGACTTCTTTCCTCTGCTGTTAGCGTCATAGAATCATAGTGACGTACAGCATGGAAACAGACCCTTTGGTCCAACCTGTCCATGCCAATCAGATATCCCAACCCAATCTAGTCCCACATGCCAGCACCCGGCCCATATCCCTCCAAACAATTCCTATTCATATACCTATCCAGATGCCTTTTAGATGTTACAATTGTACCAGCCACCACCACATCCTCTGGCAGCTCAATCTATATACACATCACCCTCTGTGTGAAAAGGTTGTCCCTTAGGTCTCTTTTATATCTTTCCCCTCTCACCCTAAACCTATGTCCTCTAGTTCTAGACTCCCCCACCCCAGGGAAAAGACTTTGTCTATTTATTCTCTCCATATCCCTCATGATTTTATAAACCTCTATAACATCACCCCTCACCCTCCAACACTCCAGGGAAAACAGTCTGAGTCTATACAACCTCTCCCTATAGTTCAAATCCTCCAACCCTGGCAACATCCTTGTAAATCGTTTCTGAACCCTTTCAGGTTTCACAACATCGTTCCGATAGGAAGGAGACCAGAATTGCACGCAATATTCCAACAGTGGCCTAACCAATGTCCTGTACAGCCGCAACATGGCCTCCCAACTCCTGTACTCAATACTCTGACCAATAGAGGAAAGCATATCAAAAGCTTTCTTCACTACCTATCAACTTGCAATTCCACTTTCAAGGAGGTCTCATGGAAAACAGGGAGAACTAGCTATTTGGATACAGAACTGGCTCAAAGGTAGAAGACAGGGAGTGGTGGTGGAGGGTTGTTTTACAGACTGGAGGCCAGTGACCAGTGGAGTGTCACAAGGCTTAGCAGGACTTATACACTTAATGGTAAGGTCCTAGGGAGTGTTGCTGAACAAGGAGCCCTTGGAGTGTAGGTTCACAGTTCCTTGAAAGTGAAGTCGCAGGTAGATAGGATAGTGAAGAAGGTGTTTGGTATGCTTTCCTTTATTGGTCAGAGTATTGAGTACAGGAGTTGGGAGGTCATGTTGCGGCAGTACAGGGCATTGGTTAGAATATTGTGTTGGAATATTGTGTGCAATTCTGGTCTCCTTCCTATCACAAAGAGGTTGTGAAAGTTGAAAGGGTTCAGAAAAGATTTATAAGGATGTTGCCTGGGTTGGAGGATTTAAGCTATAGGGAGAGGCTGAACAGGCTGGGGCTTTTTCCCCTGGAGCGTTGAAGGTTGAGGGGTGACTTTACAGAGATTTACAAAATTATGAGGGACATGGACCGGATAAATAGACAAAATCTTTTCCCTGGAGTTGGGGAGTCCAGAACTAGAGGGCATAGGTTTAGGGTGAGAGGGGGAAGATATAAAAGAGACCTAAGGGGCAACATTTTTACACAGAGGGTGGTTCGTGTATGGAATGAGCTGCCTGAGGAAGTGGTGGAGGTTGGTACAATTGCAACATTTAAAAGGCATTTGGATGGGTATGTGAATAGGAAGGGTTTGGAGGAATATGGGCCAGGTGCTGGCAGGTGGGACTAGATTGGGTTGGGATATCTGGTCAGCATGGACGGGGGTTGGACTGAAGGGTCTGTTTCCATGCTGTACGTCTCTATGACTCTATGACTCTATGACTCTAAGGAGCTATGAAACTGCACCCCAGGGTTTCTTTGTTCTCTGCATCTCCACCAAATGGACTCTACACCCTGATCTCCTGAACCAAGATAATCTCTAACTATTGCACAAATCCATTAACAGATCTACCCTTTTACCTTTACCACCCTTCCTGAGAGTCTTGGTGTGAGTTGTTTCCATCGGTAGAGTTTGAGTTTGAGGTAGCAAAGAGAAGATGGTGGCACTCACCTTGCAGACTGCTGAAAATTATTGAACTTCTTCCTGCACTGCTCTGCATTCTTCTGACCTGTGGCAATGGCATTGAGGCAAGCTGGTATGGTCTGGTGTCGTGATCTCCTCTGTCAGTAGCGGAAAAAGAGGATGGTTCTCTTCTCCAACAGAAGAAAGAGAGGACTGCAGGGTGATGGCATTCCAAGTCAAGAATGTGGTGCTGACAAAGTACAGCAGATCGGGCAGCATCCGAGGACTCGGAGAATCAATGTTTCAGGCGTAAGTCTTCCTGACTTTTCCAGCACCACACTTTCAACTCTCCTCTCCAACACCCCGTACACCTTATGTTCCTGCCCATAAACCGGGATGCCAAATCAACTCTTTTGGACATCTTCCTTGCAACTTTTGAGACTCACGAACTGTGAAGGGCAATTCTTGGCTTGCAGCACTTGAAATTGAGCTCATCTGGAGTTTAAATGGGCACTTCCACCACTGCTGAGTGCAAGATGGCATGAGGGCAGTGCCACAGAGGTATGGTACATACTAAATCAGGCCAGCAGTGTAAAATTGAGTGAGAAAGCCCAATAAGGCTCACGAAGGGAAATCCACAGTGATACTCCCCAAAACTGACAGTCCGCCACATTTGGGAAAATTCAGTCCAATGCCCAAAGCATCATAAACTGTGGGAACAATGTGTGAAGGTTGGGGCCAAGTAATGAAGGACAACTAAAAGATGATGGATTCCACTAAATGGTAACAAACATATTACATAAAACATACAGCACATGGCCTTTTGAAAATGTGTCCAGACCAGAGCAAAGTAACTTTCTGAATGGACTGCAGTGAGGTTGAGTCAAAGTGTGATTATTAAGGTGACTTTGGAAAATTGGACTTAATTGGGAAATAATAAATTTCTATATCAGAACACATTCTTTGTAATGTTATTAATAATTATTAATATTTGGATTCTTTGTTGTAAAATCTGTTTGAAATGTACCTCAATTTTCTGCAAAAAACACCTGAATTTTTTTGAAAAGTTTTTCTTATATATGTCCAATTGCAGCAATATTAGTTGTGCTCAGGTCATAACCTCGTGGATGTCTATCTGAAAGAGTTTAGCTCCCGTCTGTAACACAGTCTAATTTGTAATCAGTTTAAATCGCGAGGTTCTGGCGGATTACTGCTAGAGCCTGATGCGGAAGTGGACTTCCTTCTTGGATCCAGGGTCTCGGGGGTGGAAATCTGACATTTTTTCGAATTGACTGTGCAGCAATGTTGTAATTTTGACCAAACGACGATGTTACAAGTTTGTAAGAACACCCTCAAACATGCAGATGAGAAGTTTGGGAGAGAGCAGAATGTGGTTTGACTACATTTCAGCCTCGGTTGCAAGTGGAAGATACCGAAAGTTGGCCACCAGCCCATTCCAATTCCAGAATCTCTGTCTCACCCCGGGGGCTGTTCCCAAAAGGACTTCGCTCCTGAATTGTGAGGAAGTTGCACTCGGATCAGTCATTCATAATTATTTCTTCATCAATCACATGATTTATTGCACAGGACAAACGGCGTTAATTCGACTGACGTTTCCCTGTTTTGTGCAAAAGTGAAAGAAAAAGTCACGTCCACTCACTTGGCAGACACAGCGGATTCGGTAAAGACCTTATGGATTCTCTTTGAGAAACTTGGACATGGCGATCCAGGCAACGTTCACTAAGTGCGACTTTGTATTGAACCTGGGTGGATTCGTGCTGTACTTAGCAGATGTTGGAACCGACCTTTGGGTTGCTGTGGTGTATTTTCATGAGAAGGAGTTTATTTGGTTTGCTCTGGTTCTGACTGTGATATTGCTTTCTGCAGTAGTGCTTCAGAGCTTCAGCTGGAGTTGGTATAAAGCTGACGGGGAGTTTCATCAGGAGCAGCGTAGTTCTGAAATACAGCACTTCCACAGCCAAAGATGTAGCAGCCCCCTTTCCTGGCTGTGTGTCGTGCATATCTTTCAGCTGGGGATGCCAGTAAGGTAGGTCCTCTCGAGTTATACAATCCTTACAATGTAGAAGCAGGTCATTTGACCCATCTGGTCCACACTGACCCTCGAAACAGTATTCCACCACCACACCACCCTATCCCTACAACTCTGCATTCACCGTGGGTGGCACGGTGGCTCAGTGATTAGCACTGCTACCTCACAGCACCAGGGACCCGGGCTTGTTTCCAGCCTCAGGTGACTGTCTGTGTGGAGTTTGCACATCCGCCCCATGTCCGCGTGGGTTTCCTACAGGTGCTCCAGTTTCCTCCCACAATCCAAAGATATGCAGGTCAGGTGAATCAGCCGTGCTAAATTGCCCACCGTGTTCAGGGATGGGTAGGTTAGGTGCATTAGTCAGGGGTAAGTGTCGAGGAATGGGGAAGGGGTTTTGGGTGAGATACTCTTCGGAGGGTCAGTGTGGACTTGTTGGGCTAAAGGAACTATTTCCACACTGTAGGGATTCTAAGATTCTAATCCACCGAGCCTGCACATCCCTGGACACTACTGACTAAGTTTGAGAGGGAGAAGCTGGCATCAGATGTGGTGGTATTACAACTGAGTAAAGGTAACTACAAAGGTATGAGGGAGGAGCTGGCCAGGGCTGATTGGAAGTGGAGACCAGTGGGGAACACAGTGGAGCAGCAATGGCAGGAGTTTCTGGGGGAAATTTGAGATGGCACAGCTGAAATTCTTCTCAAGGAAGAAGAAACATACTGAGGGGCAGACAAGGCAACCATGGCTGACCAGGGAGGTCAGGGACAACATAAAGACAAAAGAAAAATCACTGTCTGAAGGCCAATGGGAAACCAGGGGATTGGGAAGCCTTTTAAAAACCAGCAGGGGATAACTAAAAAAGCAATAAGTGGGGAGAGAATGAAATATGAGGGTAGGCTAACTAGTAATATAAATGAAGATTGCAAGATGTTTGTTAGATAACCAAAAGGTAAAAGAGAGGCAAGAATGGACATTGGTAAATGAGGCTGGAGGAGTAATATTGGCAGAGGAACTGAATTGGTACTTTGCATCAGTTTTCATAGTGGAAGGCACCAGCAACATACCAGGACTTCAAGAGAGTCAAGGGGCAGAGATGAGTGTAGTGCCCATCATGAAGGAAAAGGTACTGAGGAAGCTGAAAAGGTGGATATTTGAAGTTGGATTAATCACTTGGACCAGATGGATTACACCTCAGTGTTCTGAAGGACGTAGCAGAGGAGATTTAGATGCATTGGTGGTGATCGTTCAGGAATCACTAGAGTCAGGGAGGGTCCCAGAGGACTGTAAAATGGCTAAAGTAATACCCCTGTTTAAGAAGGGAGAGAGGCAGAAGACAGAGAACTGCACGCCTGTTAACCTGATCTGGGTCTTTGGTAAGATTTTAGAGTCCATATCAAGGATGAGATTGCAGAGTACTTGGAGGTGCATTGTAAAATAGGGCTGAGTCAGCACATCATCAACAGAGGCCATCCCTGACAAATCCATTGGAATTTTTTGAGGGGGTACTGAGCAAGTTAGACAAAGGAGAGCCAGTGGACATGATCTGTTTGGATTTGCAGAAGGTCTTTGACAAGGTGCCACACAGCAGGATACTAAATATGAAAAGCACCCAGAGTGTTAGGGGCAAGATAAAGGGTTGGCTGACTGGCAGAAAGCACAAAGTTGGGATCAAGTGGTCTTTTTCAGGATGTCTGCTAGTGAATCATGGAGTTCTGCAGGGTCATGTTTGGGACCACAACTGTTCATGTTATACATTAATGAACTGGACAAAGCAATTAAGGACAATGTTGTAAAAGTTTGCAGATGGCATAAAGAAAGGTGGCAGGACAGGGGGGTGTTGATGAAATGGGGAGGCTGGAGGAGGACTTGGACAGGCGAGGAGAATAGTCAAAGAATGGCAGATGGAATACAATGTTGGAAAGTGTGAGTTTAAGCACTTTGGTAGGAAGAATAAAGGCAGAGACTATTTTCTAAACTGGGAAAGGCTTTGGAATTTGGAAGCACAAAGGGACTTGCGAGTTCTAGTTCAGGATTCTCTAACATACAGGTTCAGCTGGCAGTCAGGAAGGCAAATGCAATGTTAACATTCATTCCAAGATGGTTGTAAAATAAAAGAGCAGAGATGTACTGCTGAGGCTGTATAAGGTTTTAGTCAGGCCCCACTTAGAATATTGTGAGCTGTTTTGGGCCCCGTATCTAAGGAAGGGTATGCTGGTGTTGGAGGGGGTCCATAGGAGGTTTACTTGAATGGTCCTGGGGATGAAGGGCTTGTCATATAAAGAACAGTGGATTACTCTGGGTCTGTACTTGATGGAGTTTAGAAAGTAGGACAGACTAGGATCTGACAGCATAGCCTCAGAATGAAGGGTCAGCCCTTTGGAATTGAGACAAGGAGGAAATTCTTCACCAAGGGGGGGGGGGGGGGAGTTGGTGAGCCTGTGGAACTCATTACCACAGAGGGCTATGCAGGCCAAGTCTTTGAGAGTAGTTAAGATCGAGATAGAGAAGTTCATGATCAGTGAGGGAATCAAAGGTTCCAAAGAAGAAGGCAAGAGAATAGGGTTGAGAAAAATATCAGCCATGATTGAATGGCAGAGCAGTCTTGATGGGTCGAATGGACTCATTCTGCTCCTACATCTTATTTCCTCTGGTCTAGGAAAAGCAATCTGCAAAGAGGATCAAGAAACTGATAAGGAAAGAACAATTAAAGTATGAACACAATCTAGCAAAATCATAAAAATAGACTGTAAAAGCTTCTACACATATTGTAAAAAGGAAATGTTTGGCTGACAAATGTGGGCCCATTAAAGGCAGAGTCATAAGAACTTGTAATTGGGAATAGAGAAATGGCAGAGAAGTTAAAAGATTAATTTGTGTCTGTTTCACAGAGGAAGGTATAAGAGACCTCCCAGAATTAAATCCAAGTGACTAGGGAGAATGAGGTTATGAGGGAAATTAGTGTTAATAAGAAAGTCGCACTGAAGAGATCAGTGGGGTTGAACGTTGGGTCCCAAGATCTGGTGTTGTACCGCCCAGATTGCTGAAGAAGATGGCTACTGAGATAGTAAACATTCTATAGATTCTGAAATGGATTCTGCGGATTGGAAGCTGGTAATGCCACTACTATAGTAGGGGCAATTGGATAACGATGATCAAAGTGTACAAAGTCAGCATGAATCTGTGCCTGGTAAACACTAGTGGAGGCAGATGTTGGGAGTCTTTTGCAGTAAAATTAATAGAAAGGCGTCCATGAATGTAGACCAGAACTGCATGCAATATTCCAACTGTGGCCTAACTAAAATATAGCTGTAACGTAACTTGTTAACTTTTATATTTGATGGCCGGGCCAATGAAGGCATAGTACTGTATGCCTTCTTGACCATATCATCTACCTGTGTTGCAATTTTAAGGAATCTGTGGACCTGTATGCTCAGGACCATCTGCATGTCAATACTGCTAAGAGCTCTGTCATTTATTACATGATTTGCACCTGAATTTGATCTTCCAAAACGTATCACCTCGCGTTTGCCCTGATTAAACTCCATCTGCCATTTCTCCACCCAAATCTGCAATCTATCTTTGTCCCACTATATCCTTTGACAATCCTGCTCACAATCTGCAACTCCCCCAATTTTAGTGTCATCCACAACTCACCAATCAGATCACCTACATTTCCATCCAGACTATTTGAATATATTACAAACAACAAAGGTCCCACTACCGGTCCCTGTGGAACACCACTAGTTATGATTAGATTAGATTAGATTACTTACAGTGGAGAAACAGGCCCTTTGGCCCAACAAGTCCACACCGACCCGCCGAAGCGCAACCCACCCATTCCCCATTTCCATCCAGACTATTTGAATATATTACAAACAACAAAGGTCCCACTACCGGTCCCTGTGGAACACCACTAGTTATTGATCTCCATTCTGAAAAGCACCATTCCATCACTACGCTCTGCCTTTAATGACCAAACCAGTTTTGTGTCCATCTTGCCAGCTCACCCCAGATCCCATGAGACTTTAATTTCTGTACCAGCCTGTTATGAGGTACCTTATTAAATGCCTGACTAACGTCCCTGTAGACAACATCCACTGCCCTTCCCTTATCAATCATTCTTGTCATTGCCTCAGAAAACTCAAGTTGGTAAGACACAACCTTCCCCACACAAAGCCATGCTGTCTATCACTAACAATTCCATTTACTTCCAGATGTGAATGAGTCCTGTCTCTCAGTATCTTCTCCAACAGCTTCCCCACCACTGGTGTCAGATTCGCCAGCCTGTAATTACCTGGATTGTCTCTGTTTACCTTCTTAAACAAAAGGACAACATTGTCCATTCTCCAGTCTTTTGGAACCTTGCCTAAGGCCAAAGAGGATGCAACAATATCTGTTTAGGCCCCAGCTTTTTCCTCCCTTGGCTACCTCAGCATCCTGGGATAGATTCTGTCTGGTCCTAAGGACTTGTTTACTTTTATACATTTGAAGATACCCAATACTTCCTCCTTCATTCTGTTGAATACCTCGAGAGTATTCACACATCTTTCCCTAACTCAACATCCCTCATGTCCCTCTCTTTGGAGAGTACTGATGTGAAGTACTCATTAAGGATCTGGCTCCACACGTAACCCTCTTCCTTCATCCTTGAGTGGGCCTACTCTTCCCCTAGCTAATCCCTTGAACCTAATATATATGTACAAAATGCCTTGGGATTTTCCTTAATGAAATAACTCTACAGAAACTGGTATCCCATCACCAAGTCACCCTTTATTTACATGTGGACAGTCCTTAACACTGATCCTGCTCCCTCAGAGCCAGCTTTCGGAGTAAACACGATGTCCGACATTCCTGTTTATATCTGCCAGCCAGGGCTCCCTGATCGGACCAAGTTAACAGCCCCAATCAGGGAACCCAAGGTTACACAGGTTGGAAAACCGCAAAGCCTCTGTTCACGTATCCACCAGACTGTTGGGAAACAATCAAGGGAACGTCGAGAGGTTCTTTATCCTCATAGCTATTGAGAAGGATAGGCAGGGATAACTTCCCGAACTCTAGAAAAGCACGCAGAACTTATTCCTGCTGCAGCCAATGGGGTATCAGTTTTAAGGAGGATCTCCAGGAGGTGAAGAGACAGCAAGCCTTGCTCTTTGCTGCAAGAGGCCTCCAAGATAATCTTCCGGTCCAGGGTCTGAACTGTCAAACAGGAAGAGATGTGCTCGCTTTTCTTCTTCCGGAAGGTGCACCAGGAGAGCTCTGTGCTCAGCAGCCTGAAAGAAGAAAATGGCTCGATAGATCATCTCAGTCTGACATCCTGACGATCAGCCAATCCCTTGACAGCAGAGTGTATGACACGAAGCCCACAGACAGTGCAGTCACCCAGTCATTCCTGTGCTCTATCACGGAGGTGCTAGACGACAGCATGCGGGAAAGGCTGGACCAGCCGCTGTCTTTGGATGAGCTGACCAATGCCCTTGAGTCCTTAGAAAATAATAAAACTCTCAGAAGTGACAGCTTACTGGCCGAGTTGTATTCAGCTCTGTGGGACCTGATAGGCCCGGACCTGCTGGAGGTGTATGACAGTGTGCTTCTGGCAGGTACCACAAGCGAATCCATGAGGAAAGGTATCATCACCCTCATCTACAAGCTGAAGGGGAGAGGGAGGAAATTACAAATTTGCAAACAATTTTACTGCTGAATGCAGACTACAAAACCCTATGAGGTCCACGTGGATGATCTCAGTCCAATCACTACTGTTTGGGGATTTTATTATTGTAGGAGTGTTGAAATCTCTTACCCTCCCCAACTAACTAGGTTTCATTATTTTATGCAACAATGATTCCATCAAATGAATTAGTTTGGCAATATGATTGAACACAATAACACAAACAATATTGAGAGCAGACTGCTGCTGACAGTAAATTATCCAAAACAATTGATTCCAAGATAATTACACAAACAAAATCAATTGCAATTAGATTTTGTAAATTGTCAGAGCGTCGCAGCAAGGCACTGCATCCAAAATGAGTTACTGACTTGATCACAATGTAAATCCTGGTGTTCCTTCTCCTCATTTTATGAATAATGTTCACAGACAAACTAAGGTAAGGTTAGCATGGATTTATAAACGGCAAATCATGTTTGCCTAATCAAGTTGCATTATTTTAGGAATTCACCTAGATGGTCAATAAGGGAGTGGTACTGGCTGTTGCTATGACTGGGTGGAGAAAGAAATCGCTCTCATCTTAGTTGGTCACAACAATATTTTAAATTTACTTTTTAGCACGCAGCAAGCTTCAGTTAAAATATAACTAATGAGAACAAAATGAAGCTGTCAAATTACAAAGTTTTCTTTAGCATTACCTAAAATCCACCCCCCCCAACCAAAAATAAGATGTCATATCTAACACTAACTAGTGTTAGTCATATCTAACACTAATACATCTAACCAGAAGCGGAGGTAAGAATGTTGGAGCACAGAAAAGGAAGGTAAAGCCTTATTGAACAAGTGAAAGAAGGAAGAAAGGAAGAGCTGTTTCTGAACGTAACTTTCTGAAATACTGTTTCTGGTGCCCAGCAGTTTCATTACATTATCTTCTTAGATGTTAACTTCTTAAAGGAACATGACCACAATTGAATTTATTTCGTTTTCCTGCGTTAAACTTTAATTCCAAAACTAAAAATTATACACTAAAATACATGAACGATAAATTAAGTATTTACAACAGCTGCAAAAAGCATATGACCATGAAAATTAATGAGTATCGTTGAAACCCTACAATATGGAAGCAGGTCATTAGGCCCAATAGGTCCACACTGATCATCTGAAGAGCACCCCACCCACATCCATCTCCCTACTCTAACACCCTGCATTTCCTGTGGCTAATCCTCCTAATTTACTCATCCCTGGACACTATGGGCAATTTAGCAAAGCTAATTCACCTAACCTGCACATCTTTGGACTGTGGGAGGAAGCCTGAGCACACAGAGGACATCCATACAAACACAGGGAGAATATGCAAACTCCATACAGGCAGTTGCCTGAGAGTGGAATTGAACCCGGGTCCTTGGCACTGTGCCAATCCATGTAATAATACTGATCAACTGGACAAACAGCTCTTCCTTTCTTCCTTCTTTCACTTTGCCTCTTGTACCCCAGGCTATCTTAAACCCCTCAAGAATGTTGGACTGGAATCTTTCTTGAGGGTGTTTTTACAACACCTGCGACACAACATCTCCTCCAGTTTCTTACTTTATCTCCTTTATCAGGGATGGATTGGAATGGATTATTGGAAAACCTCTTCATCAATTCATGATTTCAAAATGCTTAGCTCTTTGTCTAAGCAAAGTTTAAAAATCCTGCCATTAACATCATCCGCCTTCCTTTATCCTCTGAACTCGTTGCAAGTACCTGCTGGCCTTGCTCAATCACACTTAGCTCATTGTTCGCACGTTATATCACAAACAATTCTCCTCCGTGAATTTCATCTTCCGAGTAACGTTCTCTCTCCTGTGTAAAAATAACTCCCAAAAACATTTTGTTATTTGTATCGATTCCACCAGTTATTTATATCTCAGGCTGTTTCCAAATCCAGATAACAAATTATCAGAATGGTCATTCAGTTCAGTTGTTTTTATTCCTTATCGGGCTGCTGAACCTTAGTGCTGTTCAATAAACTAATTTCTAGATATTTTTCTAATCAATCAGTTCAGAGATTTTATTACGTATTTCTGCAGTAGATGGTACTTTGAGCCAGGCCTCAAGATCAAGAAGGCATCAGGGTAGGGCTCATCTGCTCTGACCCCTGTTCTTTCTTTCACTCTCTCGTTTTATTTCTCCCTCTACCCTTACTTACCTCTTGTCCTGAGCTCAGATAGCATCAGCAGTGGCAACAGCTCAGCACAAACCTTGAGAGGGCCTGGCGTGTGGACTTAAGTGGGCCCAGAGCGCAGCAGAGTGGGCCCAGAATGGACCTTGAGTGGGCCCAGAGCAGAGGAGAGTGGGCCCAGAGTGGACCTTGAGTGGGCCCAGAGCAGAGGAGAGTGGGCCCAGAGTGGACCTTGAGTGGGCCCAGAGTGGACCTTGAGTGGGCCCAGAGTGGGCCCAGAGTGGACCTTGAGTGGGTCCATAGCAGAGGAGAGTGGGCCCAGAGTGGACCTTGTGTGGGCCCAGAGTGGAGGAGAGTGGGCCCAGAGTGGACCTTGAGTGGGCCCAGAGTGGACATTGAGTGGGCCCAGAGTGGAGGAGAGTGGGCCCAGAGTGGACCTTGAGTGGGCCCAGAGCGGAGGAGAGTGGGCCCAGAATGGACCTTGAGTGGGCCCAGATCAGAGGAGACTGGGCCTAGTGTGGACCGCGAGTGAGCCCACATCAGAGGAGACTGGGCCTAGTGTGGACCGCGAGTGAGCCCTTACTTATTTTTCTTGGGTAAGCATGGGACCTACTTATGGAATCGGCAGCTGCTACATCGGAAAAAGCGACGTCCGCCTGTTATATCCAGTGGTCTGAGGATTGGCAACTCTGTTGGTGTTTGGGCCCAGCACTGGCGGTGGTGAAGTGGTAGCAAAAGAGTATCACAGGAACATTGAGGTGGACCCAGCAGCGAGAGACACAACTCCAACTGCCCGGACTGGTGCAGACAATGGCAAGTTGGTGACAGAGGAATATCAGTCCAGCGATGAAAGATGAGGATGGGCGACTCTGGCTGTTTCCAGTGTAGATGGCAGTGAATCAATGCAGGAGGGTTGGCTGAGCAGACATCGTTGATGGTGATGAGCTGGGTTAAGACTGATAGACTCTCTTTAAGCTATATCTTTCATTTTTTTCCCCCCTTATTCTTAAATTACTCAAAATGGTGCTGAATCGTGGCAACAAATGAAAGCTTTTCATTGTATTTTATTGTATTCTTACCATAACAGCTCCGGGACACACACACTAAACAACCCCACCGCCCCATGGCCGAACACTAACTCCCCCTCCCATTCTGCCAAGGGCATGCAAGTCCTGGGCCGCCTCCACCGCCAAACTCTAGCCACCCCACGCCTGGAGGAAGAACACCTCATCTTCCACCTTGGAACCCTTCAACCACATGGGATCATTGTCCTACTTGTCCATCTTCCTTCTCATCTATCCGCTCAACCCTTCGCTCCAATCTATTGCCCTCCCACCCCTAACCTTCATTTACCTATCGCATTCCCAGCTACTTCACCCCGCCCCACCCCCAATTAAGGTTTTAGCTCCCTTGGGCCACCCCCTCGGACCACTCCCTCATTCCTGATGAAGAGCTCATGTTCGAAACATTGACTCTCCTGCTCCTCGGATGCTGCCTGACTGGATGTGCTTTTCCAGCACCACACTTTTTGGATCAAATAAAATACATGAGACAATAAAATCATTCATTCATTTATTCCTGACCCTCTGCTAACTTCTGTTGTATTTCCACTCATTAGTAAGTGCACATTCTTCAAAAGTGTCTTAACTAAACAAGGCTAAATTAAAAGCTGAATGCAGTTGTGTCCTATAGTTACTGATTTTAAATATTTGACAGTTGTCGTCCAACCATGCCTCATGTTTCCCTTTTTGGTCTAACCATCAACGAATAATCATTCCACTAACTTTGTTCTCCTGGAAACTTAAGTAATTTTCAGTAAATTAAACCTCCAGCACCAACTTCTTCTTTTATCTACAATTTCTAACATACACTAATTGTCACTGTTGCCTATCATTCGCTAACGTGTATGATTGTCCACGTAGGAAATCTTGTGCCACTGATCATGGGTTCTGCGGGTTGATGAGTCCAATCCCAGAGCCTTCTCTCCGCCCACAAGTTTGACAGTTCCTTTCGGAGGGTGGAATTAGTCCTTGTTCATGACATTGTTTGCAATCCTTACTCTGGTTCCTTTTCTGTACTTCCCCTTGACAACGGGTGTTCGGAAAAAATTGTGTTCTTTCATCCCAGAGTTTCTTCCAAGTTGGTTTAATTTGAATGAGTCTCCTGTGCATTGACATCTAAGTTGCGTTTCTCGAGGGAAGCCTTCAGGGAGTCTTTGAAATGCTTCCTTTGTCCTCCTCTCGTTGGAGTGCCTTTCTTGAGCTGGACAAAGAGTCGAAATCGTCTTTGGACTCATTTACGACACTCATGACCATTGCCTGTTGGTTGTACGCAGGTTGTAGACTGAGAGTAATGAGGTGATTGTAGTTGCCAACAGTGAACTGAGAGAGCTGGTTGATGAGTTGATGAGTTTGCTCTTGATAGTGATTATAATTTCATGTCCAGAAGCAAATGTAGCCACTATCTTCTTGCCTTAGCTGCTCTTTGTCTGCTCTTTGAGTTTCCTGCAGGGCAGTGATAGCAATGTTCATGGGGAATAAAGGCAGTGATTTGTTCTGGATGATTGTTTTGCTTATTACCCATGTGGGTTCATACATTCTAGGTTCTGAAATTGAGTCTGACTTTGCTTTTCAGCCCGCACGCAGATGAACTCGCTCGATGCAGTTTTCCAGCCAAGTTAGTGATGCAAAAGATTATTTTCAGGGCAGCTTTCCTTGCTTTTATGCCATATGGGGTGAGCAGAGTGGAGCCTGAAGTGTGCTGTTCAATCATGAAGGAAGCTACCCAACACCCCCTCCCCCCCACCCCATTCCTTTTCCAAGAGTGAAGCGACTGAGTCCAGTATCAATGCCAACATAGTCACAGAGTCATAGAGATATACAACACTGAAACTGACCCTTCGGTCCAACTCGTGCAAGCTGACCATATATCCTAAACTAATCTAGTCCCATTTGTCTGCGTTTGGCCCATATCCCTCTCAATTCTTCCTATTCATGTACCCAACCAGATGCCTTTTAAATGCTGTAATTGTATCAGCCTTCACTACCTCCTTTGGCAGCTCAGTCCATACACGCACCACCCTCTGTGAGAAAAAGTGGCTCTTCAGGTCCCTTTTAAATTTTTCCCCTCTCCCCTTAAACCTATGCCCTCTCATTCTGGACTCCCCTACCTTGTGGAAAAGACCTTGTGTATTTACCCTATCCATGCTCCTCATGATATGATAAACTTCTATAAGGTCACCTCTGAGCCTTTGATGCTCCAGGGAAAACAGCCCCGGCCTGTTCAGCCTCTCCCTCTAGGTCAAGCCATCCAACCTTGGCAACATCCTTGTAAATCTTTTCTGAACCCTTTCCAGTTTCAGAACATCTTTTCTATAGCAGGGAAACTAGAATTGAATGCAGTATTCCAAAACATGACCTCCCAATGCACTGACCAAATGCATGTGACCAGTGGAGTGCCACAAGGATCGGTGCTGGGCCCTCTACTTTTTGTCATTTACATAAATGATTTGGATGCGAGCATAAGAGGTACAGTTAGTAAGTTTGCAGATGACACCAAAATTGGAGGTATAGTGGACAGCGAAGAGGATTACCTCACATTAAAACAGGATCTTAACCAGATGGGCCAATGGGCTGAGAAGTGGCAGATGGAGTTAATTCAGATAAATGTGAGGTGCTGCATTT
>NC_057713.1:128235982-128240382 GCF_004010195.1 Chiloscyllium plagiosum
TAGGGTGAGAGGGGAAAGATATAAAAGAGACCTAAGGGGCAACTTTTTCACGCAGAGGGTTGTATGTGTATGGGATGAGCTGCCAGAGAATGTGGTGGAGGCTGGTACAATTGCAACATTTAAGAGGCATTTGGATGGGTATATGAATAGGAAGGGTTTGGAGGGATATGGGCCGGGTGCTGGCACGTGGGACTAGATTGGGTTGGGATATTTGGTTGGCATGGACAGGTTGGACCGAAGGGTCTGTTTCCATGCTGTACATCTCTATGACTCTATGTGTACCAAACACCTCCTTCACCACTGTGCTGATCTGAAGTTAAGGACTTCCAGATGTCACAACTATGCCTCTGTCACCTCTCACCTAATGCTTGTGTTGCTGTATTGCAGTGTGAAGTGACTAATTGGGTGCAGTACAAATGAGTGTGCCCGGCTGCATTAAGAAAATATTTGCCACACACTTGAGGACGAATTTTAAACCAGTGAGTAATAAGCTGACATGCTGATAATAAATTAGCTGCAAAGATCAAACTTCACAGTAGGCATGTTAGTATATAAACAAAATTCTATTGATTTCAGAAGGAACAAATTATAGGCTGTGTGCATAACAATATCTGAAATGCTTGTTTGTATCCAATAGCAATTTGCTTATAATTTTATTACAGACTACAGCTGATCATTATTATACAAACCACTTGTTAGACCTCAGTTGTGTACAGTTCTGGTTGCTGCATTATTGGGAGGGTGTAAATGCATTGGAGATAGACTAGAAGGAGTTTATAAGAATGGTCCCAGAGATGAGGAATTTCAGTTCTGAGAAAACATTGAAGAAGTTGTGACTGTCCACCCTGGAGAAAAAAAGGTTCAGAGTAGATCTGATAGAAGTTTTCAAAATCATGAGTAACTGGGTAGAGTAGATAGGAAGAAGCTATTCCCAGTTGGAAAATGAACAAGAATGAGAGATTTGAAGTGATCTACAAAATAAGCATGTGTGTGAAGTGAGGAAAATATTTTTCATTGTAATTTGAATTTAATTAGCTTTATTGTCACATGTATTCATATGAGTACAGTGAAAAGTTTACAAGTTGCCACTTACTGCACCATCTTAGGTAAAAAGGTGTCTAGGTACAGATTCTTAGGAAGAGTAAAATTATAAAAATAAAGAAATAACAAGTCCAGCATTACAAACTTTCAAAAGTAAAAAATCATAGTAATAAATTAGAAAAATAAAGAAGTAAGAGTTCAGAATAACAGAGTAGTTAAGGTGCGTAATATACTGCCTTGGGATGTGTTGAAGATAGGTTCAGTTGAAGCATTCAAGAGGGCAATGGTTAATTATTTGCATAAAAAATAATGTGCAATACTATGGGGCAAAAACAGGAGATTGGCAGCAGGTAATGATTTAACAGGCACAGATGGCTTCTCATCTGCACTGTAACATTTCAGTGATTCATCTAAAACATTCCAGCCTACACCCTTGCCTGCATTGATGTTCAGGTGTTCATTACTGTCAGTTATCATCAAATCTCACTGAGCTCCAGTCATGTAATTGTTAAAATCCTTATCTTTGCCTTTAGTGCCTCTCGCCTTCACTGCAGGCTACTGCAACACATTCCCAAAAGCCAAAACCTTTTAACACATTCACCATTCCTTTTGAGCTGGTGGGTAAGTGGAGCTGAATCCACAAAAAGATCATGATCTGATTGAATGGCGGAGCAGCCTCGATGGGCCAGATGGCCCACTCCTGCTCCTATTTCGTATGTTCTTGTGGCTCCTTATTCACCACCCTCTTTATTCCATCTTCCACTAGGCTTTTGCATATTGCTTTTCTCTCAGCATCTTCACCCTATTGCTGCTTCTTGCCTTTAAAACTCTTCTTAAGATCTTTCTGTTTAATTTCATAAGATATAGGAGCAGAACTAGGCCATTTGGCTTTGCCATTCAATACTCCCCACCCCCATTCTCCCACCATCTTTCCATATCCTTTCATCCCACTATCAATTAAAAATCCTCATTAAATTTACTAACTGTCCCAGCACCCTCCGCACTTTGGGGGAGTGAATTCCACAGATTCACAACCCTTTGGGACAAGTAGTTTCTCCTCAACACTGTTTTAAATTTGCTACCTCTTATCCTAAGACTATGACCTCTCGTCCTAGAATGCCCCACAACAGGCAGCATCCGCTCCACATCTCTTGTATGCACACCTTTTATCATCTTGAATACCTCAATTTGATCTCCCCTCATTCTTCTAAATTCCAGACAGTGTAAGCCTAAACTGTTCAATCTCTCTTCCTACGAAAAACCCCTCAGCTCTGGGATAATTTCTTTACCCTCTTCTTTCTTGCCTATTGTCTTTTTGTTTCAATGTCCGTTCTTTTCCCACTGCCCTTTAAAGGGGTCATTCTCAACTGGGTGCGAAGGTCACATGACCATCTGTAGAAACTCTTGGCGGGGGGTCTTGAAATGTGAACCATGTGGGGCGGTAGGGGAGAGCAGTGTAGGACTGCTGCAAGTGAAGAATGGGGCTGCTGTCTCCCATAAGAGGGCTGGGTGCAGCGAGAAGCAGACAATGTTTTCTTCAATTTATCTTTGTAATGTGTGCCTTTGGTGATGCTACACAGCTGCACACATTTACATCTTAAAGGAAACATTTAGTTATGATTTATTACATGTACCTTGGATACAGAAAGTTGCAAGACTTTGCACTTACACAGCAACAACAGGATACCAATTTCGCTTTATCTTCATTGAAATACTTGTTATCTTAAAATCATTATGAAAACAGTCTACACCCAGCACTTTTGTATGATGGGTGTAATATTATCTGGGGAAGGTAGGGTCTGTATTGAAGGGATGGGACAGGTTACAACCCAGCAGGACCAGAAACAGGGTCATTTGCCAGTACAGTGACAGAGGGGGTTAAACCTCGAGGGATAGCAACCTCAGCACGGAGACAAGAGTTGAGGGAAGCAAAGATGGAAATGAAAGATAGAAATATAGGAAACAAAAGTGGACAGTAAGGGAAACAAAGACTATCAGCAAAAAGGGCTGGAGCATGTTGAAAATGTCAAAGTATAAATGATTTGGAGGTGTGTAAAAGTACTATGTCTTTGTGCATGGAGTATTTGCAACTAGAAACTGTGAACTAATGAAAATAGTTATATGGAGTTAAATGGTTGCAATTATTGAGACTTGTCTATGGGGTGACCAAGGCTGCGAATTCAATGAATTCAACTTTTTGGAAAGACAGGCAAAAAAGGAAAAGAAATTTGGGTGGTGTTATCAGTGAAGGATGAAATCAGTGCAGTAGCAGGAGAGAATATTGGTGCAGGAAATCTCAACGTGGGATTAGTCTGACCAAGATCAGACATAGAAAAGTAGAAGCAGGGGTACACTCAGTCCTTAAAGATTGCTTTGCCAATCAGTATGATCATGGATGGTGCTGCTTGCTGTATCCTGATTAATCCTCATGTCCCTTGATCCTGAGAATTATATCCAACTCCTTTGTGAAGATGTTCAATTATTAGACTCAACCACATTTTGTAGCTGGGAATTTCACCCGCTCTCTGGGTGAAGAAATTTCTCCTGATCTCCGGTTAGGTGGCTTGGCCATGCTAAATTGCCCCGTAGTGTCCAGGGGTGTGCAGTCGAGATGGATTAGCCATGGGAAATGTGGGGTTACAGGAATAGGGTGTGGGGTGGTTCTGAGTGGAATACTGTTCAGAAGGTCAGTGCAGACTCGATGGGCTGAATGGCCTCTTTCCGCAAAGTTGGGATTCTATTACATGCCACAGTAGACTTGAGTATTATATTGATGTAATCTGAGCTTAATTTCAGACCTGAAAGGCTGTTATACGCAACCATGCTGTAACGTTTCAGGTTTGGAGGAACCCATAGACCTGCTTGGTGCGTGTTCCTGGCGACTGCGTGGCTGTCATTATAATGAGCTTTCCTTTTGTGGCAGGGGAACGTAGAACTTGCATCTCTCTTTGCCCAATAGTTAGTCTCTGTACATGACCTAAAATAATATAAAGAGCTGCAGACCCTGGAATCCTGAATCAAAAACAGAAATTTCTGGAGAAACTCTGGCAGCATCTGTGAAGAGAGAAAGTAGAGTTGACATCTTATGTTCAGTGGCCCTTCCCTGTGTCTATGTGGGTTCCTTTGGGTGCCCGGTTTCCTCCCACAGTCTAAAGAATTGCAGCTTAGGTGGATTGGCCTATAGTCTCCATGAATGTGCAGACTAGGTGGATTAGCCAGATTCTGGATCAGTGGTGCTGGAAGAGCACAGCAGTTCAGGCAGCATCCGAGGAGCTTCGAAATCGACGTTTCGGGCAAAAGCCCTTCATCAGAAATAAAGGCAGAGAGCCTGAAGCGTGGAGAGATAAGCTAGAGGAGGG
>NC_057713.1:128240591-128249266 GCF_004010195.1 Chiloscyllium plagiosum
CTATTGTACTCTATGCTACTCTATCCCCACCCCCACCCTCCTCTAGCTTATCTCTCCACGCATCAGGCTCTCTGCCTTTATTCCTGATGAAGGGCTTTTGCCCGAAACGTCGATTTCGAAGCTCCTCGGATGCTGCCTGAACTGCTGTGCTCTTCCAGCACCACTGATCCAGAATCTGGTTTCCAGGATTAGCCAGGGTTACAGGGATAGAGTGGGGGGGGCGATACTCCTCAGAGGGTTGGTCTGGACTTGATGGGCCAAATGACCTGCTTCCACACAGTAGGGATTCTATGATTCTATGGGCAGCATGGTGGCTCAGTGATTAGCGCTGCTGCTTCATAGCACCAGGGATCTGGGTTTGATTCCAGCCTTAGGTGGAGTTTGTACATTCTCCCTGTCTCTGCATGAGTTTCCTCCAGGTGCTATGGTTTCCTCCTACAATCCAAATTGTGCAAGTTAGGTGAATTGGCTGTGCTAAATTGCCCATACATGGGGTAAATGTAGAGGATTGGGGGAATGGGTCTGGTTGGATTACTCTCCAGAGGGTTGGTGTGGACCTGTTGTGCTGAAAGGATTGTTTCCACACTAGGGATTCCATGATTCTTCAGTCAATTCTGGGATCTCTGCTCAGTTACGAGTTGCTCTGGGAATAATACATAGTAAGGTGTGTGACTCAATTCCCACATAAGGTAGCACTACCTTTAGTTATAACTGATTTATGTTAGATAGGTGTGGTAAATAAAATGTGTGTAGGATACCTTGGTGGGAGTAGGTGTTAACCTGGGAGGCAGTCTCCTATTGGAGAGATAATGTACTCTTTTGGAAGTTGTTCCAAGACAGCTTTGAGAAAGGCATCTGCCCTTTGGAAGGGTTAATCTATGCTTGAGAAAAGATAAAGTGCTCTTTGGGTAGGTTAATGTAGACATGAATATGTGACAAAGGTACATAAGCAGATTGATCTTTTTGAGGGATCCAATCAAAAAATATGAGATCTGAAGGGCTGATTTAGGGTTTATTCTTTTTGTGGAATCTCAGACGAACACCAAAGTAGACCTTCCACCAGCCCGCCCCATAACCTGGCGGGCTGGTGGAAGGTCCACCGAGTGGCTCAGTGGGGGGCCTGCCACAAATCTTAAAAACACTGCTACCTCCCAAAAATAAAATGAAAATTGAAAAAGTTACAGGACAATTTGGTTTCACGGAGCATCCTGAATTGTTGCTCCTGACTTGGAATCAAAAATTTGGGCTTACATTGTCTTATATATCTGAAAACGCTTTTGTCTTTCCATTCTAAAGGTTCTTCAGAGCACTTATGCTTGGATACAAAGCAGCATTTAAACAAGGAGATAGTCACGCTGCCATCTATGCAATAACGGACTTGAGCATGTTACGATTATTTGAGGCCTTTTTGGAAACTGCACCTCAACTTATTCTTCAGACATTCATCCTCCTGCAGTCCGAAGACAGAAATTTTATTCAGTGTAAGTAGTCAATGTGGAGTTCATTTTCAGCCATATTAAATCCAGCAACAGATTTTGTTTTTATTCACCTGGCCTGCAGAGGGTTTTAATTCCATCATCTGATATTCTGGCTTGATTCTGTTGGCCCAGCGTTTTGTCAACTGGGCCTTAAATTGGCAAGAAGCCAATCGTGGGCAGTTGCTAAAATAGAGAACTCAATCCTGGAATTTGGATGGTAGTGGAGATTACCACAGACAAGAACAGAAATTGCTAGGAGAGCTCAGCAGGTCTGGCAGCATCTGTGGCGCGAATTCAGAGTTAATGTTTTGGGGAGGCGATGGCCTGGTGGTAATATTGGTGGACTGTTAGTCCAGAGATCCAGGTAATGTTCTGGGGTCTTAGGTTCGAATTCTGTCATGGCAGATGGTGGAATTTGAATTCAATAAAAGTCTGCCGTTAAGAATTTAATGATGACCATGAATCCAATGTTGATTGTCAGAAAAACCCATCTGATTCACTAATGCCCTTTCGGGAAGGAAACTGCCATCCTTACCTGGGGGGGGTCTGGCCTACATGTGACTCCAGACCCACAGTAATGTGGTTGACGCTTAACTGTTCTATGGGCAATTAGGGAAGAGCAATCAATGTTGTCTAGCTAATGACACCCTCATCCCGTGAAGGAATGAACAAAGAAAAAAAATAGGGTTCAGTGACTCCTCCTCAGAACTGGAACTACCACTGTCCTAGGAGTATAGTCAGTACATTTGCAGATGACACCAAAATTGGAGGTATAGTGGACAGCGAAGAAGGTTATCTCAGATTACAACAGGATCTGGACCAGATGGGCCATTGGGCTGAGAAGTGGCAGATGGAGTTTAATTTAGATAAATGCGAGGTGCTGCATTTTGGGAAAAGAAATCTTAGCAGGACTTATACACTTAATGGTAAGGTCCTAGGGAGTGTCACTGAACAAAGAGACCTTGGAGTGCAGGTTCATTGCTCCTTGAAAGTGGAGTCGCAAGTAGATAGGATAGTGAAGAAGGCGTTTGGTATGCTTTTGTTTATTGTTCAGAGTATTGAGTACAGGAGTTGGGAGGTCATGTTGCTGCTGCACAGGACATTGGTTAGGACACTTTTGGAATATTGTGTGCAATTCTGGTCTCCTTCGTATCAGAAGGATGTTGTTAAACTTGAAAAGGTTCAGAAAAGATTTACAAGGATTGGAGCATTTGAGCTATAGGGAGAGACTAAATAGACTGGGGCTGTTTTCCCTGCAGTGTCAGAGGCTCAGGGCCTTATAAAATCATGAGGGGCACAGATAGGTAAATAGACATGGTCTTTTCCCTGGGGTGGGGGAGTCCAGAACTAGAGGGCATAGGTTTAGGGTGAGAGGGGAAAGATAAAAAGAGACCTAAGAGGCAACCTTTTCACACAGAGGGTGGTGTGTGTATGGAATGAGCTGCCAGAGGAAGTGGTGGAGGCTGGTACAATTGGAACATTTAAAAGTTATCTGAATGGCTATATGAATAGGAAGGGTTTGGTGGGATATGGGCCAAGTGCTAGCAAATGGGACTGGATTAGGTTGGGATATCTGGTTGGCATGGATGAGTTGGGCCAAAGGGTCTGTTTCGGTACTGTACATCTCTATGATTCTATGGTTTGAGGGTGATCAGACTGCAACTGCTCAAGATGGCATTCACCACCACTTTCCTAACGGTAATTAGGGTTCATTTCTCCCGCTTTCACAACCCATGAATTAATTCTAAAAAGAAATTCTTGGGGGTTGCTAATTGTCTTCCACCGGGGCTTGGGAAACCTTTCAGACATTACAAACAACCAACAATCAGGCAAGCCCTGTTTTGCATCCTAAAGGAATTAGTGCAAGTTGTAAAAATGATACAAGGGAAATTTTCGAGGAGCGAGCAGTTGGGGTTTGGAATGCACTGCATGAGACTATGGCAGAGACAAGTTCATTTGAAGCATTCATAAAAAGGATTAGATTTATTGGAAAAGGAACAATGCACAGGATTACAGGGAGAAGAGCACCAGGTGAGATCATCATTTGGACTGCTGGGGGTCACAGCATGGGCTTTTTATCTGCACTTGTAAACCCGAGCCTGTGATTCAGGGAGGTGGAGTTGGCGGGGGTTTTGCTCAGCTGATGATGAGGTCTAGATGTTGTTCCAGTAGCTCTGACCTCTTTATCCTGCATTTACTCCAGGATCTGTTGAGATGCTATTCTCTCCATATCATTTGAGTCATAGAGATGTACAGCACGGAAACAGTCCCTTCGGTCTGACTCGTTCATACCGATCAGATATCCTAAACTAATATAGTCCCATTTGCCAGTACTTGGCCCATATCCCTCTAAACCCTACCTATTCATATAAACATCTAGGTCCTTTTTAAATGTTGCAATTTTACCAGCCTGCACCACTTCCTCTGGTAGCTCATTCCATACACACACCATCCTTTACATGAAAAGGTTGCCCCTTAGGTCCCTTTTAAATTTTTCCCATTTCACCCTAAACCTAAGCCCCTCTGGACTCCCCCCCCCCCCCCCCCCACCCCATCCCAGGGAAAAGACCTTGTCTATTTATCCGATCCATGCCCCTCGTGATATTATAATCCACTATAAGCTCACCCCTCAGCCCCTCATGGTCCAGGGAAAGCAGCCCCAGCCTATTCAGCCTGTCTCTGTAGCTTAAATTCCTGACAACATCCTTGTAAACCTTTTCTGAACCCTCTCAAGTTTCATAACATCCTTCCGATAGGATGGAGATCAGAATTGCACACAATATTCCAAAAGTGTCCTCACCAATGTGCTGTACAGTCGCAACGTGACCTCTCAACTGTAGGACTTTTTGAGAAGGTGGTCAGAGAAATTTGGGACCACTTGGGAGAAGGTTTGATTTTAAAGTTTAGGGCAGCTTCAGTTGCTGCAATATTCCCATGCATCAAGAACTTTTCAAGGAGCTATTTCTTAACCAAAGATGTTCAAAGATGGTATTCTGCACTTCTGGATGAGGTGGGACTAGAATCCAGACCTCCTGGCTCAGGGGTAGGAAAACCACCACTGAAACCACAAGAGTGTTTCAAGAAAAGCTAAGAACAGTCAGTCACTAGAACATCACTGTCGATTCAGTCATGTCCTACTGCCTTAAGTGATGGATAAAAACGTCTCATTAACTTCTACTTCAATGCAGAACAATGCAGAAAGAGGCCAAAAGACCCATTGAGTCTACACCAATCCTCTGAAGAGCATCCCACGCCCTCACCCTATTCCAGTAACTCTTTATTTCCCCTGACTAATACACCTAATCTGCACATCCCTGTACACCACAGACAATTTCCCATGGCCAATCCACCTGACCTGCACGTCTTTGGATTATGGGAGGAAACCAGAGCACCCGGAGGAAACTCATGCAGACACAGGGAGAATGTGCAAACTCCTCACAGTCAGCCACCCACGGCTGGAATTGAACCCGGGTCCCTGGTGCTGTGAGGCAGCAGTGCTAACCACTGAGCAACTGTGCCGTCCCAATTGTTGTCCCAATCCATGGTTGCTGTGCTACAAAAAGAGGCTGGCAATTTAAAACACTTCTCCTATAACTCAAAATGTTTCAGTCAATGATGTATTCTTGAAGTACAACCATCACTGTGATGTACTAATACTAATGATAACATGCTAAAAACTTACTCTTCCAATTGTATTGGTATTAGTGACAATGTTGGTAGGTACGTGTTATTTAAGCTTGTTTGGCTGATCTTCGGGGAAAGATTTAAAGGGGACAGGGGGCAGTTTTTTCACTCAGTGGGTGGTTCATATATGGAGCAAGCTGCGAGGCGGATACAATTACAACACTTAAAAGACATTCGGAGAGGTACATGGATAGGAAGGGATATGAGCCAATTGCAGGGACTAGTTCAGTTCAGGAAACCTGATGGCATGGACAAGTTGGGCTGAAGGGCCTGTTTTCATTCTGTATGATTCAATGACTTAACTTACTGGAAAGATACATCTTGTAGGTGATGAGATATTACTGAACCACGCGATGATGACTCAAAAGACCATTGAACATCTTACTTCAGTGGCTTGGAACGGATGTAGTGTGAATAAAAATATGAAGTACGTTGTATTTTCTGAGATTGATCCTGAGGTGCAATGGCTCAGAAATTCTAGAGTGCTTAGAATTGCTGTTTGTCAGTTGTAGTGATTGGAACCAGGTGGAACTTGTGACCACGAGATCCTTGATTGGGGTTATTAAAGTTAGCCAAACAGGAGGCGCTGGCTTGCCAATTTAAACAGAGGATTCACTTTGTGTCTTTCACTGTGTCTCACACCTGCACACACACACCATGGGTGCTGGGGATAAAATAAGCACTACCGCACTTAGGTGGTAGTGTGGGGGTTAAAGGGGGAAAAAAAAAAGAAAAAAAAAAGAAAAAAAATTAAACAGAGGATTCATGGGGAATGGAGTGTATTATTTCCCCGTCCAATTCTATTTTGATTTGATCCCTGCCCTCCCCTTCACTGTTTGATCACACAGCATTGCCCTTTGGTGTGAAGGGCACTGCTTGTCACTGGCCACTCGGGTGTTTCCTATCTTCCTGGTGGTGAAAATTTGAATAAAGATTTGTGCACCTTGTGTCTCTCACTGTGTCTCACACCAGCACACACACACACACGTGGGTGCTGGGGGAAGATAAGCACTGCCGCAGTTAGGCGATAGTGTGGGGGTAATAGAAAATTTTAAAAAAAGAAGAAAAAAATAAACAGGAGTGTCAGAGGAAAAAAAAATCAGAGGATTCCTGGAGAATGGAGTGCTTTATTTCTCCCTCCAACTCTATTTTGATTTAGTCCCTGACCTCCCCTTCACCATTTATCACGTAAGCATTGCTCGCTCTGGGCTTTGCTTGTCACTGGTTCATCGATCACACAGGTGTTTCTTTTGGTGGTGGAATATGAATGAAGTTGTTTTCACTTGGTGTTTTTCACTGTATCCTGCACTTGCACCTGCGTGCGCGCGCACACACAAGCTGAGGTACGTGAACACTGTTGTATGGCAATAGTGTTGGAGGGACATAAATAAAAAAAAGATTTAGAATCTCCTCAGTTCAGGAAACTGACTCTGAGCTGGCTGGCCACAGTCAATGTGCTGTGCACACGTAAATAAAGGGTGACTTGGTGACGTGATACTGGCATTTATTATTTTAATTAATATAATAACGTATTGTAGCTCTAAAGGGCTTTCTTCATTTTTCTTTTACAGATGGATCTGTGATAATATCATTCATGGGCATTTCATGGACGACTTTGGATTACTACGCAGCACTGAAAAGATCTTTGCCCAATCAAAATCTAACTTGTGGATTCCCTTATGTGATTTACTTCCTTTATAAGCTGTTGACGATTAGTGCCAAGATTTTGAGCATAACTCTGCTGGCTACTCTACACGTCCTAGCTGTTGCTGCTTACTTACTACTTGTGTGGCCAATCATGATGGTCTATGTCATGAGGCAGAAGACTGCATTTTGCAAATCCAAATGTCAAGAAGATATTTATAGAACAGTCATTGGTTTCATCCTAATTTTCACCTTTTTCAACATAAAAGGTCAGAAAATAAGACTGGCTTTAACTCTCTATTACATATTTAGAATCTTTGAAACGAGTGTACTAATAATTTTGTGTTGGATACTGAAGAGTTCTTCACTTGACAAAGGCTATGACCTATCAATTAGCATAACTATAATGCTATCATTAATTACAGGGATTGTTTGCGTTGTGCTGTACTATAGTTGTTTCCACCCTTCTGTTTATTTAAAGGCTGCAACTGATGAAGACTCTGATAATTCTCACACTGAATCACAAATACCTGCATGTCAGGATGAAGTTGATGGATTCCTACCTCAAAATTCAAATGTTAGACTTGACAATGTGTGCGAAAATAACGATGTGATTCACTCATCAGTCCCTAAATCCAAGAGAGAAAACAGTAGAATCACAAATTGTTTAACAGAGTAATTAAGGTGAGGCTTAGGCACAGTCTGAATTAACTTGAGCACCTTCCATGGTGTTACAATGTGGGACTTGACAAGAACCTTTTTTTAATGCAGATCCTATAAGTGGTAGTTATTCTTCACAGACTGGAAGCTGCATTTTTACAACTAATTAATGAATTGGAGAAAAGAAGCTTTGCTTGTAATTTAAGTTCTACATTAAGATGGTTTGTGGCACCATTCAGAAAGTAACAGGAAGCTTACTTGGTAATGCTGACTGATGTTCCTCCTCTCTCAAGCAATACAAGAACAACTTAAAATAGTCATTCGTCTAATCTCACCGGATCTTCTGTAAGCAAAATAACAGCAAGAGCCTGAGTAACCAGCAGCACACTCAAAAAAGTTAAGTGCTTGAGTGCAAAATGTTTGGAGACATGACAAGGTTCTAAGCTCACATTTCATGAACACAAGTAAATATAATTTTATTTGCTGTAATCTATATAATTGTTTTTACATATCCTTCTGTCAATAATACCTGACAGTCATACCTAAAATATTGATACGTATTTATGAGCTAAAGCAGTTTGTTACAGCTGACTAGAAAAGTGAGGCCCATATGTTCAGTAAATGCTAATGATGCAATATAAATATTTGAGTAATGTTGGTATTGAGTCAGTTACCCTTTGGTAAATTTTATGATAGTCTTTTTGGAAAACAAATATCCTGACAAAATGAATTCAATTATCTCACAATCATGTGCAACTTTCAGTTTACAACGAAACCTAATGCAAGTAATAATTTCTCCAATGCTAAATTGTGTATGCCAGGTACACAAAACAAAGTCAGAGAACAAATAAGGAGTAGATACATTGAGCTATATTATTCAAGGGAAAAGTTTGCCAACATTAATATAATCTGCTCAGCAGAAAGCAATTATGGGTTAAGAAAATCCAAAAAACTTTTCAGTTTCTTATCAGTCGTTCAATTAAATATGAACAGGAGTCATTTTGAAGCTAGATCATGAGTCACTTTTAATTGCTTTGTTCACTTTGTAATGAAGCATATAACAATAGAAGCAAAAATAGAAATTGCTGGAAAAGCACTGCAGATCTGGCAGCATTTGTGGAGAGAAATCAGAGTTAGCGTTTCAGGTCCAGTGACGCTTCCTCTGAACTGTAATAACATGCCACTGTACATTGGTACCATGAACACAAT
>NC_057713.1:128249766-128255519 GCF_004010195.1 Chiloscyllium plagiosum
TAAAGGTGGAGAGGTTTCCTTTGGAAGGGTGGTGGTGGCACAGGTAGATGTGCAGCAGATTGTAAGAGCTTTGTGGGATCAGCAAGCTACACTTAAAACAAAACCTTAGGCTATCTCTTTCATTCATTCATGGGAAGTGGGTATTGTCAGCGGGGCCAATATTTATTGAATGTCCCTAATTATCCTTGAGAAAGTGGTGGTGAGCTAACTTCTTGAGCTGTTGCAGTCCATCTGCTGTAGGTATGCCCACAACACTGTTTTGGAGAATACTCCAGGATTTTGACCCACTGACACTGAAGCTTTATGAATAAGTTCCAGTGTGATTACTGTTTCGGGGGTGCATCTATAATTTACTCTATGAATTACTTCTTTCCCTTACGTTATTTACCTCCATCCAAATGGACTCTATATCATCCGAGCTTATGTCACCTCTTACAACTGTTCTTTTTATGTCTCTCACTAACAGTGCTACCCCACCACCTTTTCTGGCTCCTGTCTCTCCAAAAGGTAAAATATTCCTGAATATTAAGTTCCCAGTTTTGATCCCCGTGTAATGCTGTCTCTGTATTGGCTCCAAGATCATATCCAGTAACCTGGATTTGCACAGTCCGTTCATCTACCCTATTCTGAACACTTGGTGCATTAAGATAGAAAGTCTTTAGGCTTGCCTTTTTGTCGTTTTTAACCATCCTAACTTTTCTTGTGGCCCTCTTGCCATTGATAACCCTTGCATTTTATAGTTGCTTCTTTTATTACCATCCTTGTTTCTCTTTCCCTTGTCACCCTGCTTAGGTTCCCACCCTCTTGCCATTCTAGTTTCAACCTGTCCCAACCACATGGGCAAATGCCTCAGACATCAGCCTCAGTCTTGCCCAGGTGTAACCAGTCCAGTACTGGCCCCACCTCCCCCAGAAATGGTCCAATTGTGGCAGGAATCTAAACCCCTCCCCTTACCTTGGAACATCTTTCCAGCCACATGGTCAACTGATATATCCTGCTATTCTTACTCTACTATGCGGTGCATTAGTAATCCTCAGATCACTACCTTTGAGGTCCTACTTTTCAACTTACTTCCTAACTCCCTATATTCAACTTTTAGGACCTCAATCCTTTCCCACCTCCCCGTCCCCCAATGTTATCAGTACCTATGTGTACCATGACCACTAACTGTTCACCCTCCCCCTTCAAAATGTCACCTGGCTGCTCTGAGACATCCTTGACCCAAGCACCAGGGAGGTAACATACCATCTTGAAGCCTTGTTTGCAACCACAGACATGTCGTTCTATTCCTCTTACAATTAAATCCCCTGTGACGATTGCATTCCCACACTTCCTTCTCCTCTCCTGGCAGATAAGCCAGCTGTTACTGGTTTCCCTGAGAGCTCTTTCCTCCCCAGCAGTACCCAGAATGGTATGTTTGTTTTGTAGGGGATTAGCCATACAGGTTGTCAGCCTAGTCTGGTTACACTGCCTGCTGGGTACTTATTCCCTTTCTGCTTGCACAGACTGAGCCTGCACAATGATCACCTCTGGCCACGATTCCCTCAGCTTCATGGATGCTCCAAATTCTCACGGTCCCTGTTCCAGCTTCGAAACTAGGGATTTCAGGGGTTTCTTTTGGAGCCTGTACCTGCACACACGCTGGCCCCGTGCACTGGAGATGTGCCCAGCTTCTCACACAGAGCGGGAGGGGAAACTACAAATCTGAGCTCTCCTACTATGACCTATCACTTTGGACTAAACTCCCAAATCAAAAAATACTTTGGAGTCTTTCTTGACTGCATTAAAACAGAATATAGCCCTTACAAACTGTAAACCACAAAATAAAGACATTACAAACTATAAGCGATGATAGTTCTATCTGTGAATTTACTGATAAAGCCTGCTCATACACCCGTGACCTGTCACACCCACACATGCCTCTCCAGAAAGCTGTCTGCAGAGGAAGTCAGGGGTCAGCCTGCAGAGGCATGTTATTTTACTGAGCCTGGAACCTAACGTTGTTTTGTTGTAACCTGCTTCCCTTGTTCCCCATCAGTGGAAATGCAGCTCTCAAAGATTGCTGTGGGAGAAATGGGTTTTTGATTCAGAATGCGGGAGCCACACTGTTGGGATGGTCTGCGTCCACCCACACCAAAATCAACGAACCATATAACAAGCACTTGTAGAGAGGGCTTTAAAGCCCAAGAGTGGGTCAGCATTGACGAGAGAGGAGATTTTACAAGTTAAAGAGAACTTGCAAATCAGTAGTGTAAGATGGCACAAAGAAACTAGGGATTCAGTAAATGACCCCACTTCCCACCTTATGATGTACCAGACATCATTAATGAAGCAGCTGAAGATGTTTGAGCCTAAGATAAGATCCTGAGGAACTCCCACAGAGATAGAGAATCATAGAATCCTTACAGTGTGGAAACAGGCCCTTCAAGCCCAACAAGTCCAGACCGACCCTCTGAAGAGTAACCCATTCAAACCCATTCCCCTACCCTATATTTACTCCTGACTAATGCACCTAACCTACACATCTCTAGCATGGCCAATCCACCTTTCCTGCACATCTTTGGATTGTGGGAGGAAACCGGAGCACCCAGAGGAAACCCACACAGACACGGGGAGAATGTGCAAAGTCCATACAGACAGTTACCTGAAGCTGGAAGTAAACCCGGGTCCCTGGCTCTGTGAGGCAACAGTGCTAACCCCTGAGCTACTGCGCCACCCTAGATGTCCTGGAGCTGAGGTGATTGACTTCCAACAATCACAAACATCTTCTTTTGTGCCAGCCAACCAGCAATGATCTTTCCTCCCCATTCACAGTTTTTCTGGGCCACTCTCGGTCAAATGCGACCTTGATGTCAGAGGTGCCCACTCTCCTCTCCCCTCTGGAATTCAGCTCTTTTGTCCATGTTTGAGCCAAGGCTGTACTGAGGTCAGGAGCTGAGTGGTCCTGATGGAACCCTAGCTGGGCGTCACTGAGCAGGTTATTGCTGAGCAGGTGCTGCTTGATGACACCTTCCATCATGTTACTGATGATTGAGAGGAGACTGATTGGGTGGTAATTTGTTGGGTTGGATTTGTCCTTGCCTTTTGTGTACAGGGCATACCCAGGCAATTTTCTATACTTATTGGGTAAATGCCAATGTTATAACTGTATACTGGAACAGCTTGCCTAGGGGTGCAGCACATACTGGAGCATAAGTCTTCAGTATTATTGCAGAAACTTTGTCAGGGCTCAAAGCCTTTGCAGTATCCAATGTCTTCAACCGCTCCTTGATATTAAGTGGAGTAAATCAAATTGGCTGAAGACTGGTATCTGTAATACTGGGAACCTCTGGAGGAAGTCGTGATGGATTGCCTACTTGGGACTTCTGGCTGAAGATTGCTGAGAATGCCTCCTCCTCCAGTGAGTTGTTTAATTATCCACCAACATTCACGACTGGATGTTGGAGGACTGCAGAGCTTAGATGTGATCTGCTAGTTGTGGGATCACTTAGCTCTGTCTATCACTTGCTGCTTATGCTGTTTGGCATGCAAGTTGTCCTGTTTGGTAGCTTCACCAGATTGACAGGTCATTTGCAGGTCTGCCTGGTGCTGCTCCTGGCATGCCCTCCTGCAATCTTCATTGAACCAGGGTTGATCCACTGGCTTCATGGTAATAGTTGAGTGGGGGATATGCCAGGCCACGAGATTGCAGGTTGTGTTGGAGGACAATTCTACTGCTGTTGGTGGCCCAAAACACCTCATTGACGTCCAGATCTGTTTGAAGATTATCCCATTTAGTACAGCAATAATGCCACAACATGAAGTAAGGTATTTTCAGAAATCAGGACTCTTGTCTCCACAAGGACTGTGTAGTGGTCACTCTTACTGATGCTGTCATGGACAGGTGCATCTGCAGATCCTCACCATCTGCTTCCACAATGTTTATAACATTGCAAAGTAAGAGTTATCGAGTCATACAGCATGGAAACAGACCCTTTGGTCCAATTCGTCCATGCTGACCATGTTCCCAAACTAAACTAGTCCCACCTACCTAAACTTGGTCCGTATCCCTCCAAACCTTTCCTGTTCATCTACTATTGTTATGAAGTTGAAGGTGTGTACTGTACCTTTAAGAGAGAGGAAATGCTGTTCTAAACTGGGAGACTACAAGCATTTGTATGTGACTAGATGACAGTCCCAGAGTGTACAGAAAATTGAAAATATGTAGCATTTGTTTGTGAAATGGATACTTGAGTTTTGGGTGCAGTTGTGACAACAATTCGAATTTAGCCGATCAGTTTAAATTATGCCCCAGCATACTAAAACCCAATTGAGTTTGAATTTCAAATCAATGAGACGATCCAATGTTGGGAGACATAAAATTGCAAACATTTTGAAAATTGGTCAAAAAGCAACTGCCTTAGAGAGAGAAAGTACTGGAGAGTTAATTGTCCATCCTAACATCTTGTTGTCAAAGAAATGAGAAAACACTCCCTATAAAAGGTATCTTTTTATGTGAAACATCCTCACAGTAAAAAGAAAGAAGACAAGGAGATCCACAGTCCAAAGAGCAAAGACACAGAAGAAGATAGAATTTGTGTGGTTTTTAAATTAAGTTGATGTAATTTTAATAAGTGTCTTATTGGAACAACATATTGTTATAGAATTGGAGAAGCTGTTAAACGAACAGGGGCTTAGATTTGTGAATAGCCGTTGTTTCCATAGAATCTCTACAGTGTGGAAACAGGCCCTTCAGCCCAACATGTCCACACCGATCCTTCTAAGAGTAACCTACCTATCCCATTCCCTGACCCTATTATCCTCTATTTCCCCTGACTAATGCACCTAACCTACCCATCCATGTACACTATGGGCAATTTATCACAGCCAATTCACCTAAGCTGCACACCTTTGGATTGTGGGAGGAAACCCACACAGACACAGGGGGAGGATGTGCAAACTCCACACAGACAGTCGCCCGAGGCTGGAATCGAAGCCGGGTCCCTGGTGCTGTGAGGGAGTAGTGCTAACCACAGAGCCACTGTGCCGCCCACTTATTGTTCACTTCTAGAGTTAGAAAATAAATTGATGTAATTTTCTTTAAATGGAGGAATTTAGGAGTTCTTTGTCACTTGTATTTAAACAGATAACAAGTGAGGTAAGGCAAGCTTTTCTGGGTCTTTAGCTTAATTAACGGAGGAGTTCACCTCCGTGTCATAACAGCTTGGGTGCTCAGGTCCAAGATTTGGGCAGATTTGGACAGGTTTAGACAGATCCAGTCAGGGATTTGGAGAGATCCGAACAGATTTGGGGTACCAAAGATCCCACAGATTAAATGCTTGGTGATTATTGTCCTAGATCTTTAAATAAAACCTAGGTGAGAAAATTTGTTTAATTTCGGTTACTTGTTCAATTAAAAGTGAGGGAAATGGTTCTTAACATGGCTAAAGAGGTTTTGGGGTTTAAAGAGGCTTCCCAAATTTGCCAAGAAAGTTTAGAGAGACAGAGGAAGGATATACTTTTAAATGTAGCAAACAGGTTAGAATTGGGTTTAACCAGTGATAAAAGGAAAGCTGAAATTGTAACAGCTTCGGTCAAACACTTAGTTGGTCAAACACTTAGACATGTGTAGTAGAGTTAGAAAAATGTAATATGGAGTTAGAAGATAAAGAAAGGTAAAGAAGAACCCACGTTCTCCCCGTGTCTGCGTGGGTTTCCTCCGGGTGCTCCGGTTTCCTCCCACAGTCCAAAGATGTGCAGGTCAGGTGAATTGG
>NC_057713.1:128255841-128284053 GCF_004010195.1 Chiloscyllium plagiosum
GTTTCGGGCAAAAGCCCTTCATCAGGAATAAAGGCAGAGAGCCTGAAGCGTGGAGAGATAAGCTAGAGGAGGGTGGGGGTGGGGAGAGAGTGGCCTAGAGTACAATAGGTCAGTGGGGAAGGAGATGAAGGTGATAGGTCAGGGAGGAGAGGGTGGAGTGGATAGGTGGAAGAGGAGCTGGGCAGGTCGGACAAGTCCGGACAGGTCAGGGGATCGAGTTTCTGGAGGTTAGAAGCTAGGATGAGGTGGGGGAAGGGGAAATGAGGAAACTGTTGAAATCCACATTGATGCCCTGGGGTTGAAGTGTTCCGAGGCGGAAGATGAGGCGTTCTTCCTCCAGGCATCTGGTGGTGAGGGAGCGGGGGTGAAGGAGGCCCAGGACCTCCATGAAGTGTATAGACAGCAATTCAGAAACATAAAGAAGGAACCAGGTCAGACTTAAGTTGAGTTTGAAAGAAATAAACACTGTAATTTTGATAGATGGGTGTAGGCCTTAAAAATAGAGAAGACGTATGAGGCTTGAAGAGAGATTATTCTGCTGGAGGAGTTTAAAAACTCAATTCCAGAGATGATAAGAATTAATGTGGATGAACAGAAAGTTCAGCAAGTGAAAAGTGCAGCAGAGTTGGCAGATGAATATACATTGGTGCATAATTTCATCCTGTGGGGGATAGAAATTGGGAGAAGGGGAGATCCTTCACTACAAAACAGAGTAGAGCACACTGGTAATAGTTTACTACAGGTGAAAATAGAAGCCCAAGGGGGTGAAAAGGATGTGAAAGGCCTCAGGTGTTTCCACTGTGGTAAGGTGGGACAAAATCACAATGTTAGTTAGTGAACAAAGGTTCTGTGGGAATAGATGTGGTAAAAGAGGCAAAGCCAGTGGCCTTAGTGTAAGTAGTAAAGGAAATCCCAAGAAGAGCCGAGGAGCTGTAGGAGAGTGCACAGCCTGGGCAGGGGCTGGGGATGGGGTTAGTGCCCAATCTCTATCAAGACTTCACCTCTGTGGGTAAAGTTTACTAAGAAATAACAGTGGGAGAAGGGAAAACATTTACAATTTTGAGATATACGGGAGCTAATCAGTCTTTAATAGTAAGAGAGGAAAGCATTTGCACTCTTTCTGATATGTTACCTGGGAGAGTGGTAATTTATGGAAAAGATGGACAGAAATGTAGAGTTTAGATCAGAGTGGTGCTAGAAAATCGAAGCACCTCTTTCTTCAAGAATGGTTGTGGAAATTCCTCGATGGCCTTCATCTTCACGTTCCTTGGGGTCAACCTTCCATGATCCATAGCCCAAAGAGTGAAGACACAGAAGAAGACAGAGTCTGTGTGGTTTTGAAATTAAATGGATGTAATTTACATATGGAACAGCATATTGTTATAGAGTTGCAGGCATATAGTAAGCAGTTAAGAAAACCAGCGGGAGGGCTCAGATCTGTGTCGGAGATGGTTGTGTATATGGACCACAATCCTCTTGTTTTCATGTTCACTTTTAGAGTTACAAAATATGTTATTTCCTTTAAATAGTGGAATTTGGGAGTTCTCTGTCACTCATATTTTAACAGGTTAGGAGGCAAGGCGAGCTTTTTTGGGTGTTTGGTTTAATAAACAGAGGGATTCGCCTCCGTGTTATAACATTATCCAAACATCTTAAATGTTACAACTGTACCTACATCCATCACTTTCTCTGGCAGGTCATTCCACATACGAACCATCCTCTATATAAAGAAATTGTCCCTCACTTTCTTTTTAAATCTTTCACCTCTTACCTTAAAAAAAATCCACCGAGTTTTGAACTCACCCACCTTAGGGAAAAGACCTTTGCCATTCACCTTATCTATGCCTGTCATGATTTTATAAACCTCAACAAGGTCACCTTATATCTTGTATGCTCCAGTGAAAAAAGTCCCAGTCTTTCTAGTCTATTTTTTTCCTCAAACCCTCCATTTCCAAAAACATCCTGGTAAATCTTTTCTGAACCTTCTCCAGTTTAATAATGTCCTTCCTATAGCAGAGCAACCAGAACTGCACACATTACTCCAAAAAAGTCCTCATCAACATCCTGTACAACTTCAACACAATGTCCCAATTCCGATACTCAAAGTCTGAACAATGAAGGCAAGCATGCTAAACATTGTCATAACTACGCCGTCTACATGTGGCGCAAATTTCAAAGAATTGTGTACCTGAACCCTGAGGTCTCTCTGTTCTACAACACCACCCATGGCCCCACCATTAATTGTATAAGTCATGCTCTTGTTTGTTTTACCAAAATGCAACACCTCACATTTATCCAAATTAAATTCCAGCTGCCACTCCTCAGCCCATTGACCCAATTGATCAAGATGTCTTTGTAATCTTAGCTAACCTTTTTCACTGTTCACTACACCACCAATTTTGGTGTCATCTGCAAACCTACTAACCATTCCTCCTATATTCTCATCCAAATCCTTTACATAAATGACAAACAAAAGTGGACAGACAAAAGGTGAAAGGAGAATTTTTAAAAAGGACATGAGGGACAACTTTTTTAATACAGAGGGTGGTTTGTATGTGCAATGAACTGCCAGAGACAGTGGTGGATGCAGGTACAGTTGCAACATTTAAGTTATTTGGACAATGTTATGACACAGAGATGAACCCCTCTGTTAATTAAACTAAACTCCCAGGCCTCCAGCCCCAAAAAGAACCCTCCACCACCACCCTCTGTCTCCTACTGTCAAGCTAAGTTTGTATCCAAGTGGCAAGCTCACCCTGAATCCCATGTGATCTAACTTTATTAATTAGCCTACCATACAGAACCTTGGTAAATTAGTTCACCTGAGGAACTGTGACATTTTAACTAATTTACAAGGGATGGTCTCCCTGCATTGAACACACGTCAATGTAATATTCATTTTGTTCACAAGATTTTATCATGTGTGATGTGCAAAGAAACTGGATTGACAACTCTGACATTCAGGATTAACACAACACTGATTATCGAATTGTTGGAATTTATATTGAGATAAACACGCCACATAAATACTGCAGGTAGTTATTAAAAAGAATGAGACAGAATTATGAGAACTATAATGTACCAATTCAGTGCAGATGCAATGGGGATAAGATCTCACTTTCCTGGGAGGTAAAATGGGCAGCAGTAGATTAGCCATGTGTTAAAGTTAGAGAAAGTTGAGAATGTGATAAGAAGGAAATCTTCTACAGCTTATTTTTCATCAGTGCCTGTTATTAGATTAGATTCCCTACATTGTGGAAACAGGCCTTTCGGCCCAATAAGTCCACACTGACCCTCCGAAGAGTAACCCACCCAGTCCCATTTCCCTCTGACCAATGCACCTAACACTATGGGCAATTTAGCATGGCCAATTCACCTGACCTGCACATCTCTGGACTGTGGGAGGAAACCAGAGCACCCCAGGGAAAAGACTTTGCCTATTTATCTTATCCATTAGGAGACCAGAATTGCACGCAATATTCCAAGTGTCCTAACCAATGTCCTCCCAACTCCTGTACTCAATACTCTGACCAATAAAGGAAAACATACCAAATGCCTTCTTCACTATCCCATCTACCTGCGACTCCACTTTCAAGGAGCTATGAACCTGCACTCCAAGGTCTCTTTGCTCAGCAACGCTCCCTAGGACCTTACCATTAAGTGTATAAGTCCTGCTAAGATTTGCTTTCCCAAAATGCAGCACCTTGCATTTATCTGAATTAAACTCCATCTGCCACTTCTCAGCCCATTGGCCCATCTGGTCCAGATCCTGTTGTAATTGAGGTTACCCTCTTCGCTGTCCACTACAACTCCAATTTTGGTGTCATCTGCAAACTTACTACCTGTACCTCTTATGCTCGCCTCCAAATCATTTATGTAAATGACAAAAAGTAGAGGACCCAGCACTGATCCTTGAGTCACTCCACTGGTCACAGGCCTCCTGTCTGAAAAACAACCCTCCACCACCACCATCTGTCTTCTACCTTTGAGCCTGTTCTGTATCCAAATGGCTAGTTCTCCCTGTATTCCGTGAGCATAATGCTTGTGAGCTTTCAACCTGTGAAACCATGACTTGGAAACTCCTCAGAACTGCACTAAGTTTGATCGCCATTCTCTGCTGGAATTGTGGTGGAAATAACACTTGCACATATTTACAGCTCCCTTTACTTCCTGTAATGTAACAATGGAGGAGTGGAGCTGTTCCAAAGAATCAGATGGGCAAATGGGCTGAGGAGTGGCAGATGGAGTTTAATTTAGTTAAATGTGAGATGCTGCATTTTGGAAAGGCAAATCTGGGCAGGACTTATACATTTAAAGGTAAGGTCCTGGGGAGTGTTGCTGAAAAAAGAGACCATGGGGTGCAGGTTTATAGTTCCTTGAAAGTGGAGTCATAGGTATGTAGGATAGCGAAGGAGGAGTTTGGTAAGCTTGTCTTTATTGGTCAGTGCATTGACTAAGGTGTTCGGAGGTCGTGTTGCGGCTGTACAGGACATTGGTGAGGCCACTTTTGGAATATTACTTGCAATTCTAATCTCCTTCCTGTTAGAAGGATGTTGTGAAACTTGAAAGGATTCAGAAAAGATTTACAAGGATGTTGTCGGGGTTGGAGGGTCTGAATTATAGGGAGAAGCAGAATAGAACATAGACCATAGAACAATACAGTGCAGAACAGGCCCTTTGGTCCTCGATGTTGCGCCGACCTGTGAACTATTCTCAGCTTGTCCCCCTACACTATCCCATCATCATCCATGTGCTCATCTAAGGATTGCTTAAATCTCCCTAATGTGGCTGAGTTGACTACATTAGCAGGTAGAGTATTCCACGCCCTTACCACTCTCCACGTAAAGAACCTGCCTCTGACATCTGTCTTAAAACTATCACCACTCAATTTGTAGTTATGCCCCCTCGTACAAGCTGACATCATCATCCTAGGAAAAAGCCTTTCATCGTCTACCCTATCTAATTCTCTGATCATCTTGTATGTCTCTATCAAATTACCCCTTAGCCTTCTTCTTTCCAATGAGAACAGACCCAAGTCTCTCAGCCTTTCCTCATAAGACCTTCCCACCAGACCAGGCAACATCCTGGTAAAACTCCTCTGCACCTTTTCCAATGCTTCCACATCTTTCCCGAAATATGGCGATCAGAAATGTATACAGTATTCCAAGTGTGACTGCACTAGTGTTTTGTATAGTTGCAGCATGATATTGCAGTTCCGGAACGCAATCCCTCTACCAATGAAACCTAACACACCGTATGCCTTCTTAACAGCATTATCAACCTGGGTGGCAACTTTCAGGGATCTATGTACATGGACTCCAAGATCCCTCTGCACATCCACACTACCAAGAATCTTTCCACTGACCCAGTACTCTGCCTTCCTGTTATTCTTTCCAAAGTGCATCACCTCACATTTAGCTGTATTGAACTCCATTTGCCACCTCTCAGCTCAATTCTGAAGTTTATCCAAGGCCCTCTGCAACCTGTAACATTCTACCAAACTGTCCACTACTCCACCAACTTTAGTGTCGTCGGCAAATTTACTAATCCATCCACCTATGCCTTCATCTAAGTCATTTATGAAAATGACAATCTCATCTCTTATAATCCTTTCCTACAACAGAAGGAAGGCTTACCGTTCTATAATTACCTGGGTCATCACTACTGCCCTTCTTGAACAAGGGCACAACATTTGCAATCCTCCAGTCCCCTGGTACTAAACCTGTAGACAATGACAACTCAAATATCAAAGCCAAAGGCTCTGCTATCTCCTCCCTAGCTTCCCAGAGAATCCTCGGATAAATCCCATCTGGCCCAGGGGACTTGTCTATTTTCACTCTTTCTAGAATTGATAACACATGTTTGTAACTAACCTCAATCATTTCTAGTCTAATATCGTGTACCTCATCCTTCTCCTCAACAATATTCCCCTTTCCCGGAGTGAAAACCGATGAGAAATGTTCGTTTAGCACCTCTCTAATCTCCACAGGGTCCACACTGAACTTCCCACTTCTGTCTTTGATTGGCCCTATTCCTACCCTAATCATCCTTTTACTCCTCACATACCTATAGAAAGCTTCAGGGTTCTCCTTTATTCTATTTGCAAAAGACTGCTCATGTCCTCTCTTTGACCTTCTTAACTCTCTCTTTAAATCCTTCCTAGGTGATCTGTAACTCTCCATCGCCTCATCAACACATTAGCCTCCTTCTTCTGTTTAACAAGAGATGCAATTTCTGTGATAAACCACAGTTCCCTTACCTTATCACTTCCTCCCTGCCTGACAGGGACATGCCTATCAAGGACACGCAATATCTGCTCCTTAAACCAGCTCTACATTTCCATTATCTGCATCCCTGCATTTTGCTACCCCATTCTATGCATCCTAATTCTTGCCTAATTGCATTATAATTGCCCTTGTCCCAGCGATAACTCTTGACCTGTGGCATGTACCTATCCCTTTCCATCGCTAAACTAAACGTAACTGAATTATGGTCACTCTCTCCAAAGTGCTCACCTACAACTTAATCAAACACCTGGCATGGTTCATTACCAAACACCAGATACAGTGTGGCCTCCCCTCTTGTCGGCCCTTCGACATACTGTATCAGGAAACCCTCCTGTACACATTGGACAAAAACTGATCCATCCGACGTACTGGACTTACAGCATTTCCAGTCAATGCTGGGGAGTTAAAGTCCCCATAATGATCACCCTGCTCCTTTCACTCCTACGCAGGATAATTTTGCTAATCCTCTCTTCCACATCCCTGGAACTCTGCGGAGGCCTATAAAAAACTCCAAACAGTGTGACCTCTCCTCTCCTGTTTCTAACCTCAGCCCACACTACCTCAGTAGATGAGTCCTCAAAAGTTCTCTCAGCCACCGTTATGCTATCCTTGACTAATAAGGCCACGCCTCCCCCTCTTTTACCACCTTGCCTGCTCTTAGTGAAAGATCTAAACCCTGGAACCTGCAACATCCATTCCTCACCCTGCTCTATCCATGTCTCCGAAATGGCCACAACATCGAAATCCCAGGTAACTATATATGCTGTAAGCTCACCTACAGTAGCCCTTATCAAAGTGCTGAATGAACATTTCTCATCGGTTTTCACTCAGGAAAAGGAGAATATTGTAGAGGAGAAGAATGAGGTACGAGATATTAGACTAGAAAGGATCAAGGTTAGTTACGAACAGGTGTTATCAATTCTAGAAGGAGTGAAAGTAGTCAAGTCCCCTGGGCCGGATGGGATTAATCCGAGGATTCTCTGGGAAGCTAGGGAAGAGATAGCAGAGCATTTGGCTTTGATATTTGAGTTGTCATTGTCTACAGATTTAGTACCAGGGGACTGGAGGATTGTAAATGTTATGCCCTTGTTCAAGAAGGGCAGTCGAGATGATCCAGGTAATTATAGACCGGTGAGCCTTCCTTCTGTTGTAGGAAAGGTTTTGGAAAGGATTATAAGAGATAAGATTTATAATCATCTAGCAAGCAACAATCTGATTTCAGATAGTCAACATGGTTTCGTCAAGGGCAGATCGTGTCTCACAGACCTCATTGAGTGTTTTGAGAAGGTGACCAAGCATGTAGATGAGGGTAGGGCAGTTGACGTGGTATACATGGACTTCAGTAAAGCCTTTGATAAGGTTCCACATGGTAGGCTGTTGGAGAAAATGCAGAGGCATGGGATTGAAGGTGATTTAGCAGTTTGGATTAGAAACTGGCTTTCTGAAAGAAAGTAGTGAGTGGTGGTTGATGGAAAATATTCAGCCTGGAGTCTGGTTACTAGTGATGTGCCACAAGGATCAGTTTTGGGACCGCTACTGTTTGTGGGTTGCACTTCGGAGGGTCGGTGTGGACTTGTTGGCCAAAGGGCCTGTTTCCACACTGTAAGTAATCTAATCTAACTTATTTTGGATACTTCTGACGTTGAAGTACACACACTTCAAACCACTTCGCTGTTTGCCAGCACATTCCTGTGACCCTGAAATCCTGTCCCTGTCCTTCCTACTCTCATCCTCCTGTGCACCGTAACTACACCTCTGGTTCCCATCCCCCTGCTGAGCTAGTTTAAATCCCCCCCGAATAGCACCAGCCAGGGTATTAGTACCCCTCTGGTTCAAGTGAAGACCGACCTGTTTGTACAAGTCCCACCTTCCCCAGAATGAGTCCCAATTTTCCAAGTACCTGAAACCCTCCCTCCTGCACCTTCCTTGCAGCCACGTGTTCAGCTGATATCTCCCCCTATTCCTTGCCTCACTGTCACGTAGCCCGGGTAACAAACCAGAGATAGCAACTCTGTTTGTTCTAGCTCTCAGCTTCCATCCTGGCTCCCTGAAATCCTGCCTTACATCCCTATCCCTCTTTCTACCTATGTCGTTGGTACCTACATAGATAACAACTTGAGGCTAGTCACCCTCGCCCTTCAGGACCCCAAAGATACGATCCGAAACATCACGGACCCTGGCACCTGGGAGGCAACACACCAACCGTGAGTCTCGTTCGTTCCCAACAAACCTACTATCTGACCCTCTAACTATTGAGTCCCCAATGACTAACACTCTCTTCCTTTCCCTCCTTCCCTTCTGTGCAACAGGGACAGGCTCTGTGCCAGAGATCTGGGCCCTACTGCATACCCCTGATAAGTCGTCCCCTTCAACAGTATCCAAAACGGTACACATGCTTTTCAGGGGATCCCTCCACTGACTGTTTTTTCCCCCCTTCGAACAGTCACCCAGCTTTCTTCATGCCTAGGAGTAACTACTTCCCTGTAGATTTTATCTATCACAGCCTCTGTCCCCCAAATGATCCAAAGTTCTTCCAGCTCCCGCTCCAGTTCCCTAACTCGGTCTTGGAGGAGTGAGAGTTGGGTGCACTTCCTGCAGATGTACTTGGATGGGACATGAACAGTGTCCCTCACCTCAAACATCATGCAGAGGGAACATTGCTCTCCCTGCACTGCCATCCCTGCTCGTCCCCTTATCACAAAATAAAAAAGAAGAGACGCTTACCTAATATGTCCCTGGTCTTTAAGTTAGAGGAGGTGGTTGGGTGGGAGGCCCTACAATGGTAGTGTCTCAGGGTGAGAAAACACTGACTTATATAGCTGGATGGGAATAAAAATAAGAAGTCCCTCCTTTCCCAGAAACCTCTGCTCTCTGACTTCAAATTTAAAAGCTAGGGTTATTTTCCATGCAGTGTCAGAGGCTGAGGGGTGACCTTAGAGAGGTTTATAAAATCATGGGGAGCATGGATAGGGTAAATAGCCAAGGTCTTTTCCCCAGGGTAGGGGACTCCAGAACTAGAGGGCATAGGTTTAAGGTGAGTGGGCAAAGATTTAAAAGGGACCTAAGGGGCATCTTTTTCATACAGAGGGTGATGCATGTATGGAATGAGCTCCCCAGGAAGCTGGTACATTTAAGAGGCATTTGGATGGGTATAGGAATAGGAAGAATTTAAAATGACATGGGCCAAGTTCTGGCAAAGGGGACTAGATTAATTTAGGATATCTGGTTAGCATGAATGAGATGAACCGAAGGGTCTGTTTCTGTGTTGTGCATCTCTATAACTCTATGACTCAAATTATTGGGCCAATATCTCATTTACAAACAAACAAGAGAACACTCTTGAAGAAACAATTGTGGGAAGATGTGTTGGGTATGCTAGAGGTTATTAAGGTGGACAAATCCCCAGGACCGGATGGGATCTATCCCCAGGTTGCTGAGGGAGGTGAGAGAGGAAATAGCTGGGGCCCTGACAGATATCTTTGTGGCATCCTTAAACACAGGTGAGGTACCGGAGGACTGGAGGATTGCTCATATTGTCGCCCTGTATAAGAAGGGTAGTAGGGATATTCTGGGTAACTATAGACCAGTGAGCCTGATGTCGGTGGTGGGAAAGTTGCTGGAGAAGGTACTGAGGGATAGGATCTATTTATATTTAGAAAATAATGAGCTTATCAGAGATAGGCAACATGGTTTTGTGCGGAGGAGATCATCCCTTACCAAATTAATACAGTTCTTTGAGGAAGTGACCAAGTTGGTAGATGAAGGAAGGGCTGTTGACGTCATATATATGGACTTTAGTAAGGCATTTGATAAGGTTCTCCATGGTAAACTAATAGAGAAAGTGAAGTCACATGGTGTGCAGGGTGTTCTAGCTGGGTGGATAAAGAACTGGTTGAGCAACAGGCGACAGAGACTAGTAGTTGAAGGGAGTTTCTCGAAATGGAGAAAGGTGACCAGTCGTGTTCCACAGGGGTCAGTATTGGGGCCACTGTTGTTTGTGATATACATAAATGATCTAGAAGAGGACACTGTTGGTATGATCAGCAAGTTTGCAGATGACACGAAGATTGATGGAGCAGCAGAAAGCATAGGGGACTGTCAAAGAATACAGGAGGATATAGATAGACTGGAGAGTTGGGTGAAAAAGTGGCAGATGGATTTCAATCCAGACAAATGTGAGGTGATGCATTTAGGCAAGTCTAATCCTTGAGCAAATTATACAATGAATGGAAGAGCCTTGGGAAAAGTTGATGGGCAGAGAGATCTGGGAGTGCAGGTCCATTGTATCCTGAAGGTTGCTGCACAGGTGGATAGAGTGGTCAAGAAGGCATATAATATGCTTGCCTTCATTGGACGGGGTATTGAGTATAAGAGCTGGCAAGTCATGTTAAAATTGTACAAGACATTGGTTCGGCCGCATTTAGAATACTGTGTACAGTTCTGGTGGCCACATTACCAAAAGGGTGTGAACACTTTGGATTGGGTGCAGAGAAGGTTTACGAGGTTGAGTAGGTTAGGATTTTTCTCATTAGAAAAAAGGAGATTAAGGGGGGACCTGATGGAGGTTTACAAAATCATGAAGGGTATAGACAGGGTGGATAGAGATAAGCTTTTTCCCAGGGTAAAGGATTCAATAACGAGAGGTCATGCTCTTAAGGTGAAAGGTGATAAGTTTAAGGGGGATACATGCGGCAAGTACTTCACACAGAGGGTGGTGTGTGTCTGGAACACGTTGCCAGCAGATGTGGTAGAGGCAGGCACGGTAGATTCATTTAAGATGCGTCTGGACAGATGCATGAGTAGGTGGGGAGCAGAGGGATACAGATGCTTAGGAATTGGGCGACAGGTTTAGACAGTAGATTTGGATTGGCTCAGGCTTGGAGGGCCAAAGGGCCTGTTACTGGGCTGTAAATTTTCTTTGTTCTTTATATCTGATATCTTCTTCTGATAATAAAAATCTATGTCATTGGAAAGCAAAAATACTCAATACCTAACTCAGCGATGCTTGCCTGTCAGAAAAACCACCCTTTTCCTGATTTTCAATATTTCTATTACTGGTGAAAAGGAAGTGGTGAGAAAAGTTTTTAAATGTCTCTTGACTTTTCTCAAGATTGCAAAAACAGTGCCCTGAAAATTAATTTTCGATTCCTCAAGACTTCAGGCCAACCTTGGAGGGTTCACAACTGTAACTTCAAATTTCTTACTCACTTTGCAAAGTCTCCAAAGAAGTTAATGTCAATTAATCTTAACTAATGGGACTGATTTGTCTTTTCAAGTCTGTCAGCTTCAAATAGTTGAGAACATGTGCAAAATCTCCTTGAAAATTCAAGTGTTAAATCCTACTCCGATCTAGGGAGTAAGCATATTTTCATTCATTTCACATGTACAGACATAAGACCATGAGCCATAGAAGCAGAATTAGGCCATTTGGCCCATCAGATCTACTCTGCCATTGGATCATGGCTGAATATGTTTCTCCACCCGATTCACTTGCCTTCTCCCCATCACCCTTGATCCTCTTGCCAATCATGAATCTATCTGTTTTAAGTACATCCATTGACATAGCCAGTCCAGGGAGGAATTGAGTAGTTGGAGAGGAGCCATTGTGTGTACATCAAATATAAAATAATGAAGATACTGTCAAAGAAAATCCCAATCAAGGGAGAACATTCTGAAACCTTATAAGGTTGAGCAGGCAAAAATCAAAAGTGCGGTGCTGGAAAAACACTGTAAGTCAGGCAGCATTCGAGGAGCAGGAAAATCGACATTTCAGGCAAATACCATTCATCAGGCAAGAGATGACAATTGAATGTCAAGGAAGTGGTACTATCACTCGATGATTAAACCTTGGTCATGTTCTGGGGTGAAAATGTGTTGCTGGAAAAGCGCAGCAGGTCAGGCAGCATCCAGGGAACAGGAGAATCGACGTTTCGGGCATAAGCCCTTCTTCAGGAATGGGGACTTGGTTTCAAATCCTGTCATGGCAGATAGTGGAATTTGAATTCAGTAAAAAACAAAATCTGGAATTAAGTGTCCAGCGATGACCATGAAATCATTGTTTGGGACTGAAAGCACCTGACTTGTCTCTTAAAGGAAAGAAATCTTCTGTCTTTACTTGGTCTGACCTATACGTGACTCAAGACCCATAGTAATGTTGTTGACTCTTAACGGCCCTCTGGGCAATTAAGGATGGGCAATAAATGTTAACTTGGCCAGCAACGCCCACGTCCTATGAATTAATTTTAAAAGATGATTAAGAGAAAGATAGCCATAAATTTAGGCATGACTCCACCTAAGTTTAATTAAGCGTGTATCCACAATTGAATTGTGTCCAATGTTCCGTGAGATGTTTGCGTGTTGAGTTGGCTTTTGTGTCATTTTCTATCACCATCAGGTACAGGCAGTGTGTCTGCAAGGAGGGTTTACAATGAGTTCATGGAATGTGACAGTTTCTGGCTGGACCAGAATTGGTTACTGCCTGTCCCAAGCTGCCTCTGGGGAGGTGGTAGTGAGCTCCCTTCTTGAACTGCTGCAGCCAGATTTCAGGTCACAGCTCACTGCTGCTATCCTGCGCGTGACAACCTTTCACAGGATGCTAGCTGGAGCTGTCTTAGTAGGGTTGCCACAGCTCACCATACGTATTTCTACTGACTTACATACCCATGAAGAGAAGATCCCATAGGTGTCACTCGCTAAATGTGCTTGGAGCAAATTGTGTGCAAAAAGTCCCAATTTCAGGGTCCAATGCGGATGGCCTAAGTAAGGATCCTTGATCAATACACGTTAGAAAGTAGAAAGGCAACTGCAGTGGCTCAGTGGTTCGCACTGCTGCCTCACAGTGCTAGGGACCCAGGTTCAATTCCAGCCTCAGGTGACTGCCTGTGTGGAGCATGCACATTGTCTGCGTGGGTTTCCTCCCACAGTCCATAGTTATGTGGATTGGCCATGCTAAAGTGCCCATAATGTCCAGGGATAGGATAGGAGATGATGCTCTTTGGAGAGTCACTGTGGACTTGTTGGGCTGAAGGGCCTATTTCCAAACCATAGGGATTCTATATTTAAAAAAATCAAGACATTCAGTAACTATTTCTGCTGTCCTGAGCAGAAATTGTAAAACAGCAAACATCTCATTAATAGTCACCTATGGAGTCAGAAGTGTGTGGACTGGTTGATCTAATATTCCAGTTGATCAAGAGGTCCACATAATCCGTGTAAAAACACACACTAAGTAATAGAAACGTAATGCGGAGATCCAAGATGGTGGCGACTCAGCAAGTCTGAGTCTATATAGTGCTCCTCCCAAGACCTAGGCAAAGTGGGCCACCCTCCTCCACCACACTTACCAAATCAATTAAAAATAGTTTTTACTTAATGTAATTAGTGGTTTAGTACTAAATTTAAACAGTTCGGTCTCCTGTAAAAATGACTAGGGGGAAAGGAGCCCGCAGCTCTCAGCAGGCAGGAGCCCCTCCCCCACCCTTTCCAGCTGCAGCAGAGGAGTTTGCAGCCGCCCCAGGGGACTTGCCTACGGTGGCGAGCCTCGCGGAAATAATCTCCAAACTGGATGCGAAGATCGACGCTTTCATTGAAGAGTCCCGAAGTCGATGGGATTCATTCTCGGCCGCGCTACAAAAGCACGGCCGAGACATCAAAGAAATTAAATGCCGAGTTGGAGGGGCGGAGCTAAAGGCCGCGACGTCCGAGGCCATTGCAGAATCGGCCGTGGATCGGGTCCGGACTCTCGAGAAGCAAGTCCGGACCTCAGAGAATCACATTGACGACCTTGAGAATCGAGGTCGTCGAAAAAATATTCGTTTGCTGGGCCTTCCCGAACGGGAAGAAGAAGGCCAGCTTACAGTGTTCTTGAACAGTGGCTTCCGCAGTTATTGAGTCTGGAGGCTGGATCAGGCCAGGTAAGGGTAGAATGGGCCTACTGGGTTGCAATACGCGGGCCCGGCTCGAACCAGTGCCCCGCCCCATCCGGTTCCGGCTGCAGAGATATAAGGTGAGGCAGATGCTCTTTAAAGCCTCCAGAAATCTTGGGAAAGATCCCCAAGCCATGACTCATAAAGGATCCAAGATTATGTTATTTCAGGACTTTTCCCCAGCTTTGATCCGAAAGCGGAAGGCGTTTGATGAAGCAAAGAAGCGTTTAAGGGATTTAAACATTCAATACTCCTTGTGCTACCCAGCTATACTACACTTCAGCCATGAAGGGTCCGTGTATAAATTCGGATCACCGGAGAAGGCAAAGGAACTTTTGGACTCTCTTAGACAAATTATAAGAGTTCATTGATGTTGTTTTGCCTACCCCCACCCCGATTTACCCCCTCCTTTATTTTCCTTTCATTACCTTACTGTTTAATATCATCTCTGGGGGGTGGGAAGAAGGGTTTATTTATTCATCCTTTACTTAGTGGTTTTCTTTCCCTTTTTTTATATATATATAGGCCAGGGGGTCTAGTTAATGTAGATGGGGGGAAGGTGGCTACCTTATCTTATTTTATCTTTGTTCTTGGGAGCGGGATTGTTTTCCCCTGTTATTTTGTATTAATATATTTAATTATTATTTGCTGAGACTGTAATTTTATAGTCATATATGTTCATATATGGTATTAACATTACCAAATATATCCATGTGTTGTTGTGGGTGGGGGGGATAGGATACTCACTGTTAGTTTTAGTTCAGTAGTATACTTGAATTTTCTTTATCCTATCGTGGGGTGCCTGGGTCAAGGGTGGGGCACTGGTTGGGAGAGGTTATGATGAGTTTCTTGGAAAGGAAGTGATGCCCTCTGGGAATAAGGGGGATGATCTCCGTTTAAATACGTTTTATACTTTTTTTTAGTATTTAGAAATAGTTTTTTTTATTATATTGATCTGAATGTACTAAAAAGCTTTTATTTTTGTGAATTTTATATGCTCTATGCTCGGGATGTTTTGGATAAATACGGGTTTTGTCGTGATCTGATGTTAACACATTCTGAGCATGTGTATCACTGCTCAATTTATGTGTTATCTGTTGGGTTTTTTTTCTCTTGAATAATGTAAGAATTTTAATGATACACTCCGGTTAGTTGTAAGTTAGATGAATAGTTCGTTGAGTTTTGCCTTTTTTTTCTCTTGGTATTTCTTTTTTGTTGTTTGATAGATTTTGGTTATCATTTATTTAAGATTTAACTGTATGTCAATGTTTATAGCTGAAAATGTGTTGCTGGAAAAGCGCAGCAGGTCAGGCAGCATCCAAGGAACAGGAGAAACAGGATGCTGCCTGACCTGCCGCGCTTTTCCAGCAACACACTTTCAGCTCTGATCTCCAGCATCTGCAGTCCTCACTTTCTCCTGTCAATGTTTATACTTGTTTTTTTTTAGTTTTCTTTTGTAAACTTTCTAAACTTGGATTACTTTCTAAACGGTGAGAAAATTCGTAAAGCCAAAGTACAGAGGGATCTGGGAGTGCTAGTCGAGGATTCTCTAAAGGTAAACATGCAGGTTGAGTCCGTGATTAAGAAAGCGAATGCAATGTTGTCAATTATCTCAAGAGGGTTGGAATATAAAAGCACTGTTGTGCTACTGAGACTTTATAAAGCTCTGGTTAGGCCCCATTTGGAGTACTGTATACAGTTTTGGTCCCCACACCTCAGGAAGGACATACTGACACTGGAGTGTGTCCAGCGGAGATTCACACGGATGATCCCTGGAATGACGCTAAATGTCTTCAAGGCAGAAATTGATAAATTCTTAATGTCACAAGGAATTAAGGGCTACGGGGAGAATGCAGGTAAGTGGAGTTGAAATGCCCATCAGCCATGATTGAATGGTGGAGTGGACTCGATGGGCCGAATGGCCTTACTTCCGCTCCTATGTCTTATGGTCTTATGGTCTTAAACTTGTAAAAACATGTTCAATTTTCAATAAAAATATCTATTGAAAAAAAAGAAACGTAATACATGGGGGATACACATCACTGTTATACATTATTAACAGCGTAAGTCACTGATATAATAATGGAACTTTGCCTTAAGTAAATCTCACTGGCAGACAGCCTTCTCATTCCCACCCTCAACTGAATACTCAGACAACGCAGTGGTTTTTGAGGAGAAATTGACTCTAAAATTGTGGACTGAGAGTAGTGTGGATGTTGCAGCTGCTCCTGAGTTTCAGGCTTATTTCTAGATTTACTTCTAGATTTCTTTTGGAGAGGGTTCAGAAGAGATTTACCAGGATGTTGCCAGGAGTGGGTGGTTTGAGCTGTAGGGAGAGGCTTAGATTGGCTGGAACTAGAGTATAGGAAGTTGAGGGGTGACCTTAAAGAGGATTGTAAAATCATGAGGGATATAGATAAGATGACGAGCAGGTGTCTTTTCCCTAGAGTGGGAGATTTCAAGACTTGGGAGTATAGTTTGAAGGTGAGAGGAGAAAGATTTAAAAAGGACATGAGGGGCAATTTTTTTTACACAGAGTGATTTGTGTGTGGAATGAACTTCCAGAGTAACTGATGGATGTGGATACAGTTACAACATTTAAAAGCCGTTTGGATAAGTACATGAATAAGAAGTGTTTGGAGGGATATGGGCCAGGAGCAGGCAGATAGGACTAGATTAGTTTGGGATTATAGTCAGCATGGACAGGATGGACCGAAGGGTCTGTTTTGTGTTGTATGACTCTAACTTGGATCAACTGTTGTTATTTCATGTGATTATTTGATTGACCAACAAGTATATTGACATTGAGGTAAATAAATCAAAAAACTATAATAATTGGATAGAATAATACAGTAAACATTGCGGTATTTGAGGTACTTGTCGATTTATCAAGAATGTTAGTTCACAAGATGCTGATTAAAGCAACATTTGTTGTACTTAGACTCCTCCCATTTTCTTGGATGCAAATGTGGTCTAGTCAGTAGCAGCAAGATATTTTCCATGCAATCTTCTCCACTGCTGACTGTCTCAAAGGCAACCTCATCCTGATTAAAGGATCCCTGGTTCCCTCCACTAAACTTTACCAGATACCTTCCTCACCCCTAAGATATCCTGGGATCATACGTCCCAGGAGATGTACCTTCCTTCTCGATAGGGGTACCCTGGTTATCTGAGAGAATTATACTGAGAGTGGTCTTACCTGATCCAAGGACATCCATATCTGATTTCAATGGAGAGGCTAGCTGTTTGACCTGCAGGATGGACCAATATGACAGAAAGAGCTGAATGCCTGTGGAAGTACAATCCATAAAATGGCCATAAGACATAGGAGCAGAAATTAGGCCATTCAGCCCATCGAGTCTGCTCTGCCATTCAGTCATGGCTGATAAGTTTCTTAGCCCCATTCTCCTGTTTTCTCCCTGTAACCCCTGATCCTTTTGATACTCAAGAACCTATCTATCTCCATCTTAAATATACTCAATAACCTGCCCTCCACAGCCTACTGTGGCAGTGAATTCTATAGATTCACCACTCTCTGGTTGAAGAAGTTTCTCCTTATCTCCTTATAAAAGATCTTCCCTTTAAGGCTGTGCCCTCGGGTCCTAGTCTCTCCTACCAATTGAAACATCTTCCCAACATCCACTCTGTCCTGGCCATTCACTATTCTGTATGTTTCAATCAGATCTCCCCTCATTACTCCATCGAGTAAAAATCCAGACTTCTCAAAAGTTTCGTGCATGTTAAGCTTTTCATCTGGGACCATTCCCGTGAATCTCCTCTGAACACGCTCCAGGGCCGGTATATCCTTCCTGAGAGATGGGGCCTAAAACTACGCACAATACACCAAATGTGGCCTGACCAGAGCCTTATAGAGCCTCCAAGGTACTTCCCTGCCTTTATATTCAAATCCTCTAAAATGCCAACATTGCATTTGCCTTCCCAACTGCTGACTCAACCTGCAAGTTTACCTTGAGAGGATCCTGGACCAGAACTCCCAAGTCTCTTTCCACCTCAGATTTCTGAATTTTCTCCCCATTTGGAAAATAGTCCATGCCTCTATTCTCTCTACCCAAGTGCATGACCACACACTTTTCCACATTGTACTCCATCTGCCATTTCTTTGGCCACTTTTATAACCTGTCCAAATCCTTCTGCAGCCTCCCACCACCTCAATGCTACCTGTCTTACTGCATATCTTTGTATTGTCTGCAATCTTAGCCAGAATGCCCTCAGTTCCTTCATCCAAATCGTTAATGCATAAAGTGAAAAGTTGTGGTCCCAACACTGAGCCTTGCAGAACATCACTTGTCACCGGCTAAAAAGGACCCTTTTATCCCCACTTTCTGCTTTCTGCCAGACAGCCAAGTTTCTCTCCATGCTAGCACCGTGCCTCTGACACTATGGGCCCTTATCTTACTCAGTAGCGTTTTGTGTGGCACATTGTCAATGGCCTTCTTGAAGTCCAGGTCTAAATTCAATTAAAAACCTGCATAGTCAAAGGTGCTGCCTTTCAGGTAAAATGTTAAACTGAAGCCCTGTTCAGTTGAACTTAAATATATAGAACAATATATGACCAAGGAAATCAAAGCCTGGAAGGATAATTTGGTAATGTATTTTCTTGCTGCTTTAACATGTATCAACAAATGTTCGCTCATAAAATTTTGACTTCTTGTAACAAAAACGCATCCTGTTTAAATTTGTACTTCACAATTAATACACTTTAATCCAATTTAAAAGGTAATCTCTCTTCTCATCTCTTTGCCATCCATTCCCTCCTGGTCCCCAAGCTGTGGGGAGGGCAATGGTCTAGTGACATTATCACTGAGACCCAGGTAATGTTCTGGGAACTGTGGTTCAAGTCCCACCATGATTAAACAAAAATGCTGGAATTAAGAGTCAAATGGTGACTAATGAGCTGTTGCCAATTGTTGGGAAAATTGTTGTTTCATTAACGTCCTTTAGGCAAAGGAACTGCTGGCCGAGATGTGACTCCAGGTGGCTCATTTCTAACTGTCCTCTGGTCAGTTAGAATCAAATGATTATAATCACAAAGATAATAAAGCATGCTTTAAATAAATCACTAATCCTGACACTGTGTAAGTAAGACACTGTAAGTCTCATAACCAGCAATGTCAAAATTTAAATTTCATTAGCCAATAAGACCATAACGTATAGGAGCATAGTTAGGCCATTTGGCCCATCATGTCTGCTCTGCATACTCCAATGATTGCCCTTTATATCAAATTAAAGTGAATTCATTGCGAAGTACAAATTTTAACCAGGATGCAGTTTTGTTACAAGAATTCAACATTTTATAAGCGAACATACGTTGGTACATGTTAAAGCAGCAAGAATTTTTTCATATCGAGTAAACATGAAGAAAGTTAAATTTCGACACCACTCCTTTATTAATTGGTGTCTTAAAGAGAACACCGTGCTCAGGCATAATCAAATCTGGAGAAGAAAATCAATTAATGATAAAGAAGCCAGCAGTGACATCTTGTGGGGAAAGTCTGAACTGCACATTACAATAGTTGTGTTCCTACCAAGCCAGGGCGCTGGTTGGCTCGGTTTCCTGGATCATTACTGTGTGATTCAGGGTAAAGCTGTGGCACTTCATGGAGGTCTGTATCCATTCTTTGCCCTCTGCTTTTGGAGTGGTGACCTCAGTTAAACATAACCATGCAAGTTAGCTCCAGACTTGACTCTGTCAGCACGCTCCTGATCGGCCTCCCACATTCTAACTTGTGTAATCGCAATGTCATCCAAACACTTGCCTGCCCATGTCCTGATGCCACTGTAACTTTGTCTACCTCTGTGCTTCCTGGACTGCATCGGTCCTCCCACCCCACCCAGACAAGCAACACATGTTCACCCTTTTTACAGCCTTCCTATCTGCACAATCTCTCCGTCAGTCCCACAGCCATTTGAATGATCTAGGATCCTCCAATAATGCCCACTTCAGCATCCACGATTGTAATTACACCACCACTGATCGTCCCACTCTGCGGCTACTTCTCCCCCATCCTGTCTCCCGAAACGGTCCCACCAGGAGGAAATTCCTGTCCCAACAGCTTGATAGAGTTGGAAAGAAAATAAACTGGGATGGTAGCATTAGATAAGGGAGAATGCTGCAGTGCAGGAGATAATGTTCCAGACAATATCTGTTTGATTAGAGTTAAGAAGTAGCTGAGGCACCTTCCCGCTACTGGGTTTCCAAACCATGGGAGCAGCTGATAGAAAGCTTTCACATGTCAGACTTCCCTGAGGTACTGTGGGGTTAGGGGAAGGTAATGGGCAAGTTCATCCTGCTCATGTCTGCCAACCTGGTAAGGGCTTCAGGCTTATCAGCCAGTCTGTTGGGGAGGACTAACACTCAGATAGTCATATGCCAGTATCACTTGGAATGGATGTAGGAGCAGTGCACTGAGTGCATGCCTCAATGGTGTAAACTGTTCAGTGGCACAAAGATAATTTGGAGTGGGTGTCACTTGTGCCTAACTGGTGCTCCCCCCTGTGCCAGTGCCAAGGAGGGGATCATCTCTCTGACAAAGTGATGGCCCCTCTGACTGAGGATCTATCTAGGCAGCAGTGCCAAGGGGTTAAGGCTGCCCCGGCATTGGCGTCAGTGGAAGGACATTTCCAATGCACCCTCCTGGCATCTCCACAATAAGAACTAATACCAAGCACATCTGAACCTCACACAGTGGTGGCATCACATAGATGTCACTGTGAGCTATCACACACTGACACATCAGGTTCTGAAATGCCAGGGAGTGAGCTGCTTTGGTTCTATACCATCTATCAGGTGACTGGCCTCACCGTCTGGGTATTGTTTCTGAGGCTGCATTCTGCCTCTTTTTTCAGTAACATTGTTGTGATCTTCTTTCTCCCGAGTCACTTGCAGACTCTTGATTTGATTTGATTTTTTATTGTCACATGTACCGAGGTACAGTGAAACACTTTGTTTTGTGAGCAGTACAGGTAGATCTTACCCTACAAAGTGCATCAGGGTAATAGAACGAGGAATACAACGTAACAGCTGCAGAGAAGGCGCACAGAGAGTGAGATCAATAGTAAACTTGAAATTTCAGAAGACCATTCAGAAGTCTAATAACAGCGGGGAAGAAGCTGTTCTCAAATCTGTTGGTACGTGTGCTTAATCTTTTATATTGTTTGCTGATGCAAGAAGTTGGAAGAGATTATAACCGAGGTGGGAGGGGTCTTTGATGATGTCGGCTGCCTTTCTGAGGCATCGAGAAGTATAGATGGAGCCAATGGATGGAAGGTTAGTTTGCGTGATGGGTTCAGGATCCCACATCCTGTATCTTATCCCAACTTCTGACTCCGGAAGGAAGTCCTTGTTCCCTATCCGAAGGTCAGTCCTGTTCAGCCTTGCAATCGTTTAATGTCTTGCTTCCCAACATTTCCCGCTCAGACTGCTTGGACGCCAACTCTGATGGCTGACTTAGATTGGGTGTCCATGAGGTGAGGAGAAAGTGAGGTCTGCTGAAGAAGGGCTTATGCCCGAAACGTCATTCTCCTGTTCCCTGGATGCTGCCTGACCTGCTGCGCTTGTCCATGAGGTGACTGAGCCATCGCTGTCAGAATGTGTGGGGAGCGCAAGGAGATGCTCCACAGGAAGGATTGGCTCTCATCCAGAGAAGAGAGAATGCAGAGAACAGTCTGTGGATGCTTTTAGAAACAGAAACCAGCTCCGAAAGCCACAATTGCCTATTGAGAGAAAGCAAGGTGTGCAGACAGTAATGCAGAATATGGTTGAATCATTCATACTGACCATGATCCTATGGATGATGGAGGTGGGAGAGGGTGTTGTGGTACAGCTCATTGTCACAGACCTTGCAAAGCTCCTAGTCACTGTGAATCTGAAATGGAGCACTGGACCAGACAAACCAATCCACATACCAACACCTCAGTCATAGTTGAGACTTTGTGGTCACACACGGGAACGCTGTGTGTGAACTTGGTGAAGATGTCAGTGAGTGTGAAAATGTGCTGAGTCCCACTACTACTGGCATTGAGGGCTGCATAAATCACTGCCAGTACATCTAGCGGACTAGTGATTTAATACCGGGGTGAAGTCACTTTGGTCAGAGCATATCTTTCATAATTTCACCAGTGGTTATCCTATCAGACCAGTAACAATGCTCCCTGATCAGGACTGTCCTCTTTTCCACGGCCAGGGGTCCTGCTTAGTCATGAACTGCGAGCAACAATTGACACTGTTGGGAGAAAAGATTACTTCATCTCATGACTTTGATTAAACAACTGTTTACCTCAATCCCATCTAGTCCAGTAATCTGTTTCACAATCTCCTCGACAACATTGTCTTTTTCTAGTGTGAATACTGACGAAAAATATTCATTTAGTGCTTCCCCTATCCCCTCTGACTCCATGCACAACTTCCCACTGCTGCCCTTGATTTGCCCTAATCTTACTCTAGTCATTCTTTTGTCACTTATATACCTGTAGAAAGCTTTAGGGTTTTCCCTGATCCTATCAGCCAACAACTTCTCATGTCCCTTCCTCGCTCGTCTTAGCTCTCTCTTTAGGTCTTTCCTGGCTACTTTGTAACTTTCAATAGCTCTAACTGATTAGATTCCCTACAGTGTGGAAACAGGCTCTTCAGCCCAACAAGTCCAAACCAACCCCCTGAAGACTAACCCAGACCCATTTCCCTCTGACTAATGCACCTAACACTACAGGCAATTTGGCATAGCCAATTCACCTGGACCTTAGGACTGTGGGAGGAAACCAGAGCACCCGGAGGAAATCCACGCAGACACAGAGAGAATGTGCAAACTCCACACAGACAGTCGCCCGAGAGTGAAATCGAGCCTGGGACCCTGGTGCTGTGAGGCAGCGGTGCTGCCCACTGAGCCACCATGCCGCCCACATCTCATCTTAACATAAGCCTTCTTCTTCCTCTTGACAAGAGAGGGAGAGAGAAACAGAGTTGAGGTTTCAAGTCCACTGACCCTTCTTCAGTACCGGCTGTACTGGGGGTTGGGTCTCCAAATCATGAAACAATCCCCAGAGGCCATCAGATGTACACAAGGCAGAGCCAACGTGATAGTGGTAACATTGCGAGAGTCCTCCATCCTTCGCTCCAGCTTATTTACTGCCTATTACACAGCTGCCTGCTATTCCTATCTGTGTATTTTGACAAAGTCACTAATAGCCAAGGTCAGAGTATTAACCTGGTGATAAGCAGGTAACTGGTCCTTAACCATCTTCCGAGTGTCAGAGACCTGAGGAGTGTCTCTCCCTTGATTGTACCAGCCTTCACCACTTCCTCTGGCAACTTATTTTATACACGCACCTTACCCATCTCTTATGGTTCCAAACTTGGCAGCCTTGTTGATCTTTAAGGGGCCCTATTCTCTCCCTAGTTACTCTTTTTTTACTGTACTTGTAGAATCTCTTAGGATTCTCCTTAAACCCATTTGTCAAAGCTATTCCATGTCCTCCTTTTGCCCTTCTGAATTTCCTTTTAAGTGTACTCATATTCCTCCTATACTCCTCCAGGGATTCACTTGATTCCAACTGTCTATACCTAACATATGCCTCCTGCTTTTTCTTGCCGGAATCTCATTATCTCTAGAGATCCAGTGTTCCCGACACCTACTAGCCTTGCCCTTCTCACTAACAGGAACATACCGTTTACTCAATTTACTCAATGTCCCAGCAACTTCTGCTCTCTGGAAAACAGAATTCCACAGATTCACGACCCTTTGAGAGAAGTAGATCCTCCTCATCTCTGTTTTGAATTGCCATCAGTTATCCTAAAACAATTACCTCTCATTCCAGATTGCCTTACATAGAGTCATAGAGATGTACAGCATGGAAACAGACCCTTTGGTCCAACCCGTCCATGCAGACCAGATATCCCAACCCAATCTAGTCCCACCTGCCAGCACCCGGCCCATATCCCTCCAAACCCTTCCTATTCATATACCCATCCAAATGCCTCTTAAATGTTGCAATTGTACCAGCCTCCACCACTTCCTCTGGCAGCTCATTCCATACACCCTCTGTGTGAAAAGGTTGCCCCTTAGGTCTCTTTTATATCTTTCCCCTCTCACCTTAAACCTATGATCTCTAGTTCTGGACTCACACCCCAGGGAAAAGACTTTGTCTATTTACCCTATCCATGCCCCTCATGATTTTGTAAACCTCTATAAGGTCACCCCTAAGCCTCCGATGCTCCAGGGAAAACAGTCCCAGCCAGTTCAGCCTCTCCCTGTAGCTCAAATCCTCCAACCCTGGCAACATCCTTGTAAATCTTTTCTGAACCCAGGTTTCCTCACTGCATGTCTCAATTAGATCTCTTCTCATTTGCCTAAACTCCAGAGATTAAAGACTTAAACTGCTCAATCTCTGTCAATAACGTAAATCCTTGATCTCTCGAATCAATATAATGAACCTCCTCTGAACCGCCTCCAATACAACCACACCCTCCCTTGAGTAAGGGGATCAACATTTTACTCAGTGTCCCAGCTGCAGTCTCACTAAATGCTGCCACAGTTCCATGTGGCCAATTGAGGGAAATTGCGCAGACAGACAGATTCAGAAAGGATTTTTTGTCCTTATGGTACAGACAAACTTATTGGAGTTTTCTTTAGGGACCTATTCAGAAATAACATTCCTGGTATCACGTGGAAATTCCAAAAGCCCATGTTTTTGTTCCACGCAAGGTAAAATGTCCAAATGTAGAGTGAAAGTAATGTAACATATTTCATTGATATAACCTCAGGTAACTTTATGCTAGTTATAGTCATGCTATTCATTTCCCTTCAGTCTACAACTTGCAAAGATGAAACAAGAAAGATTTGCAATGAGAAAGTCAGCTCAAATTCTGAGAATATATGTAACGTTGAGGAGCGGGATTCATGTTGTTCAACAGCAAGAGTAGAGAAAAGATGCAAAATCAGAAATTGCTGCAAAAGCTCAGCGGGTCTGGTAACATTTGTGGAGAGAAATCAGAATAATGTGGAATATTGTGTCCAGTTCTGGTCGCCCTACTATAGGAAAGATACACAGGCTTTGGAGAGGGTGCAAAGAAGGTTTACCAGGATGCTGCCTGGACTGGAGGGCTTGCCTTCTGAAGAGAGGTTGACTAAGCTTGGAGTTTTCTCTCTGGAGAGAAGGAGGAAAAGAGGTGACCTGATCGAGGTATACAAGAAAATGAGAGGCATGGATAGAGTCAGTAGCCAGAGACTCACTTCCCAGGGCAGGATTGACTGGTGTTACTCAATCCTAAGATATTAGGAGAAAGGTGATGTCAGAGGAAGGTTCTTTACACAGAGAGTTGTGAAAGCATGGAATGCGTTGCCAGCGGTGGTGGTGGAAGCAGAGTCATTAGGGACATTTAAGCGACTGCTGGACATGCACATGGACAGTAATGAATTGAGGGGTGCATAGGTTAAGTTAGTTTATTTTACATTAGGATTATTCTCGGCACAACATCATGGGCCAAAGGGCCTGTTCTGTGCTGTACTTTTCTATGTTCTATGTTCTTAACATTTCGGATCGAGTGACCCTTCCTCAGAACGGCTCTGAGGCCATTCTGACGAAGGGTCACCAGAACCAAAACGACTCTGATTTCTCTCCACAAATGTTGCCAGACCTGCTGAGCTTTTCCAGCAATCTCTGTTTTTGTTTCTGTTTTACAGTGTCCACAGTTCTTTCAGTTTTTATTTACAAAAAAAAGCTGCAATGGTTCTCATGACAATGTATAATCTGAGTTTACAGACAAATGTCATACATAAAGTAGAAGAGATCTCACAAAGCAAAAGCAGATTTACACATTCATTTGGTATTGTAGACAAACACCGTGTTAATTTCCCACAGCGTTCTCAAATGCTGCTTTTTATTGTTTCATAACTCTTGCTGATGTTAATGGCAGCTCTCTGGTGACTGATGGTTTGTAATAGTTATTGTAGTGCAGTTAAAACTGCCTCCAACCTCCCTCAACAATCCCCAATACCCACACCCTGTCCCACCATCACTAACACCAGGGTCAACTCACATCCATAATGGACAGAGCAACATTAGATGTAACCACTGCTGGAACCTATTTAAGCTTTTAAATCAAAAACATAGTGAAATAATTATGGTATAAGCAAGAGTCTAGTAAATGCAATTATAAAAAGGGAAAGTAATCCTCTTCATGCTCCTTAAGGAATTTATTTAGTGACTAAACTTTTCTGACATGAATCAGATGCTATTTTATAATGCCACAAGCAATATGTCATTCTGATATAAACTGCATTTGTAAATTAGGAACAAGTGGAAGATTTTAACTGTAATAACAGCTTTATTTTTAAAATAAATATGAAAAATATGAGTTCATTTTAAAATAATCAAATAAATCAATCTTTTTTTTTGACATCTAGAGACCACTGAGTAAGCTAAATAGAATTCCACGGAATTGTTTAAGTTATGTTATTTGTAGCTGGTGTGGCCTACAGTGAGCTCATCTGAAAAGCATGCGATTGCAACAAAACTGTCTCTGCTCTTTGAAACAGTAGTTGGCTCGAAAATAAACATTAGTCGCAGTAATCACTTCTTGGTTCAGATCAGAGTCTACTTCTCTATGTACATGAAAGCCCACCGACTGTCGCCACTAATGTGTCTATTGTCAAAAGCACTCTGTAAAAACAGTCGGTTGCTGGGGATTAACCAGCGCTAAACTGCCATATAACTGAGGGCTGCAGCTTTACTTTGGTGGGAGATAAATACTTTTGGACAAGGACAAGAAGGTAACAGGTTTAGAAAGCATCATTTAATTTAAATAAAAAGAATTCCAAAGATTCAACTTCAAAGATTTAACATTCTTAATTTATATGTTAAAGTTTCCAGTATATATAAAGCACACAGCATAATTAAAGGCAAGTTTTGCCTAATGAGCTTCTAAGCAAAAATATGGCTTTGATTATCAAGGTTGTGGGCCAGCCATTGATGTGGTTGATTTAAAAGGAATTTTTAACTGTCTTTTAGACCCTTTGACATTTGGAAAGAATATGACCTAAATTAGTTTGCTTGTGGCTTCAGCAGTATTAAGAGCTATGTTCTGATTCAGAGATCTGTCTTTCATGCTTAGTTGTTAAATCACAGAATGCATGCTAACAAATTGCTCCTGTCAAAGACAGATTATGCAATGAAAAGGGTTAATTATATGCAATCTGTTTTCTCCATGATCAGAGCAGTGTGCCACTTTTTAAAAGCACTGGGTTTCCTCAGAATTAAATGCTAAGGATAATCAAGTACATGAAATATCTGATGACCTCCATGACACTTGAAGGCTGCATGAACTATATACATTAAAGATGATTAGAGGCAAGGGAAGCACAAATCCCTTAAACCCCTGGAATGGCCCGGCCCACGTTTCAAGGAATAATTTAGAATCAATAATTATTGAAAACTGAAACTCAATGTTATAGAACCCAGGTTCTTTTAATTGACATGGGTTTAATTCTATTCAAAGAATTTGTTTAAGGTTTTATGGCAGTGGCAAGTTTAAATGTTCGACTGAATCCATTTTCCTGGCTAGCTGCAACCTTTCTCAGAGGGAACCGGGAAGTTGTAATACCAAGATGTGCCATACAATTGTCATGCTCATTAATTTTTAATTAGATTAATAATTAGAATTGTTATTTTTATTCATTCACAGGATGTGGATGTCTCTGGCTGGGCCACCATTTACTACTCATTCCTAGTTTCACTGGAGAAGGTGGTGGTTGTGAGCTGTCTTTTTGAACCATTGTAGTCCACTTGGTGTGGTGCATCTACATTGCTGAAGGAGCCCACTTGGTGTGGGTGCATCTACATTGCTGATGGGGACCACTTGGTGTGGGTGCATCCACATTGCTGAAGGAGCCCACTTGGTGTGGGTGCATCCACATTGCTGAAGGAGTCCACTTGGTGTGGGTGCATCTACATTGCTGATGGGGTCCACTTGGTGTGGGTGCATCTAC
>NC_057713.1:128286600-128321321 GCF_004010195.1 Chiloscyllium plagiosum
CCCAGGGCAGAAATGACTAACACGAGGGGTCATAGGTTTAAGCTGGTTGGAGGAAAGTATAGAGGGGATGTCAGAGGCGGGTTCTTTACACAGAGAGTTGTGAGAGCATGGAATGCGTTGCCAGCAGCAGTTGTGGAGGCAGGGTCATTGGGGACATTTAAGAGACTCTTGGACATGCATATGGTCACAGAAATTTGAGGGTGCATACATGAGGATCAGTGGTCGGCACAACATCGTGGGCTGAAGGGCCTGTTCTGTGCAGCACTGTTCTATGTTCTATTTCTAGGTCAAGTTGGTTAGTGGCTTGGTTTGGAACTTGCAAGTGGTGTGTTTGTCATATATCGGCTGAACTTGTCCTTCTAGATGGTAGTGGTTGCAGATTTGGAAGGTGCTCTTCTGGCAACCTTAATGAGTTGCTGCAGTGCATCTTACAGATTGTATACATTGTTGCTTCCAGTGGGGAGTTGTCTCCTGTCATCTACTGACTGGCATTTTGCTCAGGCTCCTGGATCCCACACATGGTCAAACATAGAAACATAGAAGGAGGAGCAGGAGGAGGCCATTCGGCCCTTCAAGCCTGCTCTGCCAAACATCACCATCATGGCCTACCAACCAATTCAATAGCCTAGTCCTGCTTTCTCCCCATGATCTTTGATTCCATTCGCCCCAAGTGCGATGTCTAGCTGCCTCTTGAATACATTCAATGTTTTGGCATCAACTACTTCCTGTGGTAATTCATTCCACAGGCTCACCACTCTTTGGGTGAAGAAATGAATCCTCATCTCTGTCCTAAATGGTCCACCCTGAATCCTCAGACTGTGACCCCTGGTTCTGGATGCACCCACCATTGGGAACATCTTGCCTGCATCTTCCCTGTCTAGCCCTGTTAAGAATCTTATAAATCTCTATGAGATGCTCCCCCCCCCCCTCCCCATCATTCATCTGAACTCCAGCACAAACAATCCTAACCCACTCAATCTCTCCTCAAATGTCAGTCCTGCCAACCCGAAATTAGTCTGGCTTCATGTGGCTTCATGTCAAGTGCTGTCACTTTCATTCATGCCTATGCTGTATTAGTGTGACAATGCTTTGAACAGGATGAAGTGGCTTCTTTCCTTCACCCATTATCTAATTTCACCCTTACCTCGGCTCGTTTTCTGCTGCAGTTCTCAACGTTTTAAATCTTGATTGCGTTCCAATAGACTCCTGGCTGTCTTCTCAACTTCCAGCCTCCAAAAATAAATGTTATCTTAGTTTGTACCAAGCCCTGTAATCATCACTCCTCTGCTCACTGACCTACAATGACTCCCAGTTAAGCAAACTTTGTTTTTAAAATTTTCACCTTGTTTTTCTTCATGTTCTGATTACTCCCTATCTCTGTTATCACTTCCAGTTCGGGTTAGCAATAGAAAAAGAACTGTAGTCAGAATAGGTTTAGCACACTTGAATGATAACCTACATTTAAACTCCTACGAGAATTTAATATCACTAGCAAAATAATTGGGAGTTGCTGCAAAATGACCACATCCTTGGAACTTAATTTTCAGCAATTCCTAAGAGACAGTTGTATCACTGTGTGGAGTAATTGCAACACCAATCCTTAATTACTGCTGAAGGATTATTTCTATTTATCATCCATCCAGCAGTAAGAGGGTGTGTACATTAGTTATGCTGCTACTGAACAGGGTGGGGAATTAAGATTCAATTATTTCGGACAGCTTCTAATTTGCTATTGCTACCATGACTATGATTATAATAAATTACATTTTCATGAAAAAATGCATGAGCTAAGACTCAACTGAGTCAAATTAAACAACAAATTCTTACCAATTTTACATTATGCTCACAGTAACTGCTCTTGTTTGAGTTATTTGTGACAAACAACTGTGGAATAGTTGACACCAGAGTGTAATTATTTCTAGAAATAAATCCAAATCAATCTTTCTGAAGCTGCCACCGTCTGTCAACAGTGATCCTTTTTAAGGCTCATGGACACCTTCCAATTGAGACTGAGCAAGCTTCTATATCTCACTTGGTTGCTCATTGTGCTGTCCTGTTTAGACGGATTTATCAATGCCGAGGAAAATAGGAATAAGGCTAACAAATCAGCATTGGTCAAGATATTGGTCTGCTCATGGTAAAGAATGGACAAAGCGCAAAACTATTTGGAAATTAAAATAGAATCATTATAGAATCCCTACAAAGTGGAAGCAGGCTATTCACCATTGAGTCCATACTGACCATCTGAAGAGCATCCCACCTGCCTACTCTATCCCCATAACCTTGCATTTCCAATGGATAATCCACCTAGCCTGGACACTATGGGCAACTTAGCATGGCCAATCCACCTAATCAGCACATTGTCAATGGATTGGCCATGTTAAATTACCCATAGGGTCTAGGCGAGGTGGATTAGCCATGTGACAGCTATCTTAAAAGCTCAACTCCCTAATATAGAGAAAATCTGTTCAGTGTACAGATTAAGCATACTTATGCCCAACTGACAGAAATAACTTGGTCTTTCACATCTCAGATACAGGTGGTATTCCTTTATATGTGCAGAAAGCTTGAATTCACCTTTCCCATGCTCCAGGTTCTCTTTTCCATTTTTTCATAATATAGTAGTAGCAATGTTAAATGTTCCTGGTAGAAACCAGGCTGATGAACCTCAGAGCTAACAACTCGCTGTACTGAGCAGGTGGTGAGGCATAGAACAAAAATTGTCACCAGGGTCTCTCAAATGTTTTTCCTCTTTCACGTGGACCTCTGAGGACCCTTGCATGGTCTTTGGGTAAAATTTCCTCTTGCTTTATAGATGGAGTGTTTCTATCCCAGCTTTAACAATGAGCCCTGAGAGTAACAATGCCCCGGGCTTTATTTCTGTAGAACTAGCTGTGTTTTCCAAATCACATGGCTACTCATCCATTCCAAAATGACGTGGCATTAAAATCTAACTTTCAGTCTTCCCCTGTTTCTGCTCTGGTACTGTATGTCTACCACATTTCACCATCGGCTTTACTTGACAAGTGATACAGGTTGCACAGTGGTTAGCACTGCTGCCTCACAGCGCCAGGGACCCGGGTTTGATTCCAGCCTTGGGCAACTATCTGTGTGGAGTTTTCACATTCTCCCAGTGTCTGTGTGGGTTTCCTCCCAAAGTGCAAAGATGTGCAGGTTAGGTGGATTGGTCATGCTAAACTGCCCATAGTGTGCAAGCTGGATGGATTAGTTATGGGGATGGGTCTGGGTGGATGTTGTTTGGAGAGTTGGTGTTTACTTGATGGGTTGAATGGCCTGCTCCCACACTGTAGGAATTCTATGATAAGTTGCCATACACAGAAAAAAGTAACCTTTCCACTCTGAGTATATATAATAGGGAGCTTGTGCTTTATACCTCATCTGGAATCACACTGCTCATCATCTTTGAGCAGTAATTATGATACTCTATGATGAGTGTTAAGGTTAATGTCAGATAAATTTCAATTGACAAAAAACATTTTTCCTTGACCATGTTTCCGAGTATATATTTCTTTGACTAGCCTTCAAAAAGCCCGACATGAAGGCTGTCTGAAGCAAGTATGGGGCTAAGGCACATTATCCACTCATTGCAGACACTGGCTGACTCTTCCTGATGAAGGGCTTATGCCTGAAACGTTGACTCTCCTGCTCCTCGGATACTGCCTAACTGGCTGTGCTTTTCCAGCACCACACTGACTGTCTCCCTGTCACACTTGGAACAAAACACAGTGTAAGATAAACAATTTATTTGGACTTACTGTGCACTGTACTCTGTCTATTATTAGGTAAAAACAATGACTGCAGATGCTGAAAAACAGATTCTGGATCAGTGGTGCTGGAAGAGCACAGCAATTCAGGCAGCATCCGAGGATAGGCAAAATCGACGTTTCGGGCAAAAGCCCTTCATCAGGATTTTGCCTGTCCTCGGATGCTGCCTGAATTGCTGTGCTCTTCCAGCACCACTGATCCAGAATCTGTCTATTATTAGCAGATCAAGATTTGAATTAAATAAAAGCAACTGAAGTCACATACATATTCACCTTCTCATGTTTGTATTTCGGTTTCCAGGATTAAACATTTCTCTGTTTAGTTTACCTTAAGAACAATTAATATATTCTTTTCAGCATTATCATGTTGTTACATCTGCTAATTCTCATACATTATTGGATTATTGGTTATTAGAAAGAAAAAGACAGAAGGTGATGTTCAAAAATCAGTAGGTGTCTCTGCAGATGAGAAAGGAAATGCAGGAAGTAATTCCAACTAAAGCATCCCAGACCCTGTTACCAGCAGCATGATGCATCTACTCTAGGTAACTGGATGGTGGATACAAGAGGGATGTTTATATTGCCATCAAGACAAGGAGACCAAATCTGATTCAGTGGGGAGAGTGGTAAGTGTGCCAGGAGAGACCACGATTTCCCACAAGATTTGGATCTGCATCTTCTTAGCTCCCTTTCCAGTGGCTCAGGAGAATTATGTAACTATCACTCAGAGTGCATTCCCTCCTTTGACTCTGTGATAGCACTGGCTGCTTTCAAAGCCTCATGCTCAGTGATAGCAATGACGTGAAGCCGTGATCACAAAGGGGCTGGGGAAATACAGTAGCAGTGTACAAGGAATTGCAGAACTCACAGGGTCATCAGAAATTGGGGGGGGGTCTGAGGAATGGGAGTATGAAAAAAAGAAAGTGTAGCTTAAACTGAGAGATGATGACTGAGGAATGGAGATTGAAGGAGAGGAAGATTTGGAAATTGGATTGGGGACTTGGAGATCGATGGAATCGTTACCAGGTTTGCATCATGAGCACCTTGATAACAATCATTGATTAAGGTAAAGCTGCCATCGTCCTACTGTGCCATTTGAGAGAGACAACTGGAGAGGACTTAAAATGAGGGTCACCACACCTCAGGTGAGGAGAGAGATTGGGAAGGAAAGTCCTTTATGGTAACATCAGCCAATTCGGGAATTGAACCCATGCTGTTGGCATCACTCTGCATTGCAAACCTGCCAACTGAGCTCATTGGATCCCCATCATCATCATTGCCTTGATGCTTAGTTGCAACAGCCACATCAATAATCTTGTCTTCAAAAACGGGAAGTGGCTGGGTAATTTATATTGTGTATTTCTCCTCCTAACCTCTCAAAGTCTATCTACAGTCTATAACATAGAGATGTGGCGTATATGCCTTTCAGGCCAATATACCTGTTTGTTCAATTAATGGCTGATTCATAAAACAATTCCACATATAGATTAACATTTCTTTTATCAGTACCTCTTAAATCCATACACAATAAAAACATTACTGGTCTCAGTCTTAAAAATCTAAATTGAGACAACCATAGGGAAGAGACAATTCCATATTGCCATTACCTGTTGAGTGAAAACATGCTTCATGATTTCATTGCTAAAAGACAGAGCTTGTCACAATTGTACTGTAGAGAATAGAATGAATCTTAACCCCAAAGAATGCTTAAGCATTAACATTGGTTTAACATTAAATAAACCGATCTTCCTGAATCTGTACTGTAGAGAATAGAATGAATCTTAACCCCAAAGAATGCTTAAGCATTAACATTGGTTTAACATTAAATAAACCGATCTTCCTGAATATCACCACAACCCAACATCGTATATACTTATACAGGCTCTTTGAATTTGGGGTGTACGTGTGAATTCAGTTTTTAATTGGGCTAGCAGCCATCTATATGTGCTTTAGAAACTGAAATACCAATGTTCTCAAGTAATGATCTTATCACCATTTTGACATCTCTTATTTCCCAATATAAGTACCAGTTGTTTAGTTGCGTTTACTGTGTGTGAAAGGGAGATTTATGGATGTTCAGCCTTTAGTTTCCATGTCTACTGGATGTTCCTGTTGGATTGTATGTTTAAAAAGGATCTTAATGATGTTGGAAGGTAAAAATAAATATCCAAATAAAAATGTTCCTGATGTTGATGGATTGTCATACACATGAGCCAGAAAGAATGAGATATAGCTATTATCGACAACATAACTAGCATAACAAAAATAACTGGTATTGACAACTTCACTGGTTTGGAGGTTGAAGAATTTGTGCTGCAGCCATTCTACATCCTGGTTTTCATTCACTTTCAATCTGATTTGGAAGTTGAGTTACATTTTAATTGCTTGTTAATGAATTTTACTATTTTGTTTGGTACAATAAGAATATACAAGATCACCACAGAATATTCAGTATCTTCAAACTGACAAAGCACTGGCTCAGACATTGTACACTGTTTGCACGGTAACATCAGGATCGATTCTCCTGAATACTCCTGCACTTTTTGACCTTCCTGCAATCTTCCTGCTAACTCCCAGTAATTATATCAACATAAAGTTATGACCCATTTGACTTACTTCATTTAGGTGTTCAGAAAAACAAATCGATAAGCTGAACAAAAATGGAAATTGCTGGGGGAACGCAGCAGGTGGAGAGAAAGCAGAGGAGCCTGTGCTCCTCAAGGAGTGTGAGTCAGAAGGGGACAGCAACTTCTTAATTTAGCAGAATTAGGCCATTTGGCCCATCGAGTCTGCTCTGCCATTCGATCATGGCTGATATGTTTTTCAACCCCATTCTCCTGCCTTCTTTCCTCTTAACTCTCGATCTCCTTCCTAATCAAGGGCTGATCTACCTCTGTCTTAAATATGCTCAAGAACTTGGCTTCCACAATCCTCTGTGGCAATGAGTTCCAGAAAGTCACCACCCTCTGGTTGAAGAAATTTCTCCTCCTTATTTCAGTTCTATGAAGTGTTGTCTCTTCACTCTGAGACTTACACTTGGGTCTGGGTCTTTCTTACTAGTGGAGACATCTTCTCCATTTCCACTCTATCCAGACCTCTCAGTATTCCGTAAGTTTTAATCAAATCTCCCTAACCTTCTTAACTCAACTGAGTACAGACTCAGAGTCCTTAACTTCTCCTCATATGACAAGCCCTTCATCCCGGGATCATTCTTGTAAACTCATTTGGATCTCTTCAATGCCTCCACATCCCAGGCATCTGGATGAGTATATGAAGAGGAAGGGTTTAGAGGGATATGGGCCAAATGCTGGCAAATGGGGTTAGATCAGTTTAAGATATCTGGTTGGTGCAGATGAGTTGGACCAAAGGGTCTGTTTCTGGGCTGTATGAATCTATGACTCTGTAATGGACCCAAAACCGCTCATGGTATTTGAAATGTGTCTGACCTGAGCTTTATACAGCCTCAGCAGTACATCTTTGCTTTTGTATTCTAGCCTTTTGAATTGAATGTTAATATTGCATTTGCTTCCCTAAATGTCAACGGAACTTCCATGTTAACCTTAAGAGAATCCTGAACTCATGTCTCTTTGTGCTTCAGATTTCAAAAGTCCTTCCCCATTTTGAAATTGGTCTACAGCTCTATTCTTCCTACCAAAGTGCATAACCCCACACTTTCCTACATTCTATTCCATCTGCTACTTCTTTGCCCACTCTCCTAGCCTCTTCAAGTCCTCCCTGCTTCCTCAACACAACCTGTCCCTCTAACTATCTTTATGTCATCTGCAAACTTTGCAACAATGCCCTCAGTAGCTTCATCTGGATTGTTAATGTATAACGTGAATCATTGTGGTCTCAAGGAAGAGCCCTGTGGAACTGCGCTAATTATCGGCTGCCATTCTGAAAAAGACCCCTTTATCCCAACTCTCTGCTTTCTGCCAGTCAGCCAATTCTCTATCCATGCCAGCACCTTGCTCCTAATACCACGCACTCATCTTAATTAAGCAGCCCTGTACATTCACCTTGTCAAAGGCTCTTTACAAATCCAAATAGATCATGTGCACTGGCTCTCCTTTCTCAAATTTCCTTGTCATCTCCTCAAAGAATTTGAACAGATTTTTCAGGCACGTCCTCCCTTGATGAAGCTGGGCTGACTCAGCCCTTATTTTATGAAGCATTTCCAAGCACTCTACAATCTCATCCATAATAATTGTGAAATATTGTGTTATAGGTCTCTTTGGTAACTCACTCACCAGCTCACTATATTTACTAATATCACATTCTAATTCATTCATTTATTCATTCATAACCCATTACTAACCCGCTGTTTACTATAACACATTTTCATTCATTCATAAAACCGTGTTGTTTTTAGCATTTTACTATTGCAAGATAGACTAAATTTAAAAATTCCTTCCAAACCCATTACTGCTTCTTCACACCTTCAACCCTTATCAGACCTATTCAAGTATAAATCACACTACACCAGGTTATAGTCCAACAGGTTTCTATGGAAGCACTAGCTTTCGGAGCACTGCTCCTTCATCAGATGATTGGCAGGTCCTTCATCACAACCACCTGATGAAGGAGCAGTATTCCGAAAGCTAGTACTTCCAAATCAACCCGTTAGACTATAACCTGGTGTAGTGTGAATTTTAACTTTGTCCACACCAGTCAAACACCAGCATCTCCAAATCTCAACGAGAATGAATTTGTTAAATACATATTAAACTTACCATCAAAACAGTGCTTCTGTCAAACTGCCTGAATGAGTGAAATTCATGCTAACAAATAGCAAATAAAATCTCACAGTCCAGCTGTGGTAATTAGTTTAATATCCTTTATACTTTTATTTAGTTCATGTATAATTTCTAACTTATTTAGATCATATTGGCCTAGGACTTTTATTAACATTTACTAACTTCAAAGACAAAATGACTATCAAGTCTTAATTATGCAAGCAAACCAGACAGACTCTCTAACCTGAGTAACAGCTAGCACTTAGCAAATGTTTAAACAATCTCCTGCTTCCTCAGGACAGATGTTACACAAACGTTTGTGTATAACAGATAAAACAATGTAACACCATCGTGATAGAATATTAATATCTGTAAGAATGGTGTATTAAGAGGCCACTATAAGAACTGTACTTTATGGGCATTTAAACGGGCATTGGATAGGCATATGGAGGATAGTGGGCTAGTATAGGTTAGGTGGGATTGGATCGGCGGAACATCGAGGGCCAAAGGGCCTGTACTGCGCTGTATTCTTCTATGTTCTATGTTTTATGATTCCATCATCGTCTTAAACTGTGCTGCTGTGCTAGTTGCTGAATAAAGAGGGCATTTTCACCAATTTTGATCATTATTTGAACACAATCCCTCATAGTAGACTACAAAATTTTACCAACGACTGAGCTCAGGCTAACCAGCCTACAGTTTCCTGTCTTCCATCTCCCTCCCTTCTTAAACAGGGGTGTTAAGTCAGCCATTTTTTAGTCCTCTGGGACTCACACTGACTCCAGTGATTCCTGAAAGATCACCACCAATGCCTTGACAATCTCCTTAGCTATCTCGTTCAGAACTCTGGGATATAGTCCATCCACTCTAGGTGATTTATCCACCTTTCAGCTTCCCCAGCACCTTCTCCTTAGTGATGGCCATTAACTCACTGCTGCCCCCTAACTCTCTTGATTGGTATGCTGCTGGTGTCTTCCACTGTGAGGACTGGTGCAAAGTACCCATTCAATTCATTTGCCATTTCTTTGTTTCTGATTGTACTTCTCTAGCCTCATTTTCCAGTGTTCCAGTGTCTTTTGCCTTTCTTTTACCATTTGGCCCATATCCGTTTAAACCTTTCCTACTCATGTACTGTCCAAATATCTATTAAATGTTGTAACTGTACCTGATTCTACCACTTCCTCTGGCAGCTCATTCCACAAACAAACCACAAACAAATGCAGTGACATCACTTTATTATCAGTGTGGTAAAAGTCTGCTAATTTACTGTCTCATAAGAAACTAACTGAACAGGAGAATCCCTTAGCTTAGTACCTTTTTCCTTGCTTTATATTTCTGTGGATGTTGGAAAGTGAACAAGACTAAAAATGCATCTCTTTGATTCTGTTTTAATATGCTATTTCAATTCAGTTATTATCAGAAACATAAAGCTCTCCCTGACTCTTAAACTCTTGATGGCATTTGATTGTAATTGCCATGAGTTATGTTGGACAAAGATGAGACATTTACCAACAAAAAACAGCTATACACTGATTGGATTTGATACCCTGCAGAAATAGATTCAAATGTTAATGATCAGAACATGTGTGTTTGCAATATAATTTATCTGCCGTTAATTACAACAATGGCATGCTTATAGACAGCTTCTATACATAGGTCTCAGCCTGGACACAAGCATGATGTGGAGGTGCTAGTGTTGGACTGGGTGGTCAAAGTCAAAAGTCACGCGACACCAGGCTATTAGTCCAACAGGCTTACTTGACGTCACAAGCTTTCAGAGCGTAGCCTCTTTGTCAGGTGAAGCGAGAAGGAAGCACACAGACGCAGAGTTTACAGGCAGAGAGATCAAGGGCAGAGAGATCAAAGGATCATACAACTGGTGTGAGTGGAGTGTTGGATAATAAGTCTCTGCAGGTGACTAAGAGTGTCAGACAGTGAGAGTAAAGTGTCAAAAGCTGAATAATCAGCAAAGGGATGACCTACAATCCAAATAAATGAGGCAGAGAGATAATTACAAAAAATTTAGGATGAGGTAGTGTTGGGGACAAACCAAATGACTGGAATAACATGATAGGTATAAGAGTCACATGCTGGGGGTCTAACCAAAGTAACAAGTAATCCAAAACTGTACAAACTAATTAAGGTAGAGCATTATAACAATTTATCAAGGTGATGATGTGAAAACAGGACAGTGAGGAAAGTTTTACAGATACAGACCAGTGTGGTGGGGTCACATGTAGCACAACATGATGCCATGATCACAGTTGTGGCCATCTTTGTGGGTACAGAACTTGGCTATCTGTTTCTGCTTGGCCATTCTGCGATTTTGTGTATTTCGAAAGCCGCCGTGTGGACACTTACTTGAAGATAGGGGGCTGAATGTCCAATGACCACTGAACTGTTCCCTGACTGGGAGGGAACATTCTGTCTTTGTACAGTTTTGAATTAGTTATTACTTTGGTTAGACCCTCCGCATGCAACTCTTATACCTAACAAATTATTCCAGCCCTTTGATTTATCTTCAGCACCACGTCATTTTTTTATTGTTTTGTAATTATCTCTCTGTCTCAATTAATCGGATTGTAGGTCATCCCTTGACTGATTATTCAGCTGTTGACACTTTACTCACACAGCCTGACACTCTTAGCCACCTGCAGAGACTTGTGATCTGATACTCCACTCATACCATTTGTCTGATCTTTTGATCTCTCTGCCTATTAACTCTGTGTCCATATGCTTCCCTCTCACTTCACCTGCTGAAGGGGCTACGCTCTGAAAGCTTGTGCTTTCAAATAAACCCTAACTATAACCTTGTGTCATGTGACTTCTGACTAAACTCAAGCATTCACCTGAAGGAAAGAAAAACCTAAGTTGTAAATTGTTTCACTGCAGCAGTCTTATAAAAAGCAGGGGGAAATAAAATCTTTAAAACAAATACAGACCTGAGTGCTGGAAGGAAAAATGCTTCAGGGATATTTCCAGGGTTAAAGGAACTGCATTCCCTGCTCACAGTCCCTTCTTTGCTTTGTCAAATCAACTTCACTCCTTTTCCTGCATTTCTCTAGTGTCAGAGTCAATGATGTCACTGAGTGGCCAAGTCCAGTCAGGAGGCAGGCTAGGTTCTAACAGAACCCAAGCTTGTAGTCCCAGACCACTTCCCTGTCTCCCTGGTTACACTCCCTCTGGTCCCCACCTTCTGTAATCTACATATACCTCTATGCACAGGTAGTTAGGTTTTAAAGGATTTTTCAATGTAATTAAGGAAAGCTTAACCCCTCACCTTTGATCAAGCAACAGCAGATGAAATGACTCCACAGAGTTCAATTTCCTGTCACCAAGTCACCCTTTACTTACATGTGGAGTGTCCTTGACACTGGTCCAACTCCCTCAGAGCCAACTCTCAGAGTGAACAGGATATCTGACACTCTTGTTTATAGTTGTCAGCCAGGGCTCTTTGATTGGACCAGAATAACAGCCGCAATAAGGGAACTCCTATTCTATGAGCTCCACCTGGCTGACCTCATTACAATCACGGTTATAGAGAAGATTAATATTGTAAGAACCTGAAATGCAACCCCATTTCGCCTTGAAAATGCTCACTTTCAGTCTGAACAGATGTGGGTTTTGCGTGATTTGAAGCCTGGAACATTGGGTGGGGTTGCAAGCTCTCTGAGCCAATGAAAGGCCAGCTAACATGAAGCAGTGAGCAAAAGGCACTACTGCATCAGTCAAACTGGAGCTGGTCAAAGGATTCAAGTAACATAGAGGTTTGTTTTTTTGCTTTTTTAACAATAATGATTTTGCTAGCGCTGTCTTCACCTCGGAAATAGTGTTTGTATAACGTTGAGCATTTGATTTGATTTATTGTTGTCACATGTACCTAGGTACAGTGAAAAGCTTTGTTTTGCAAGCAGTACAGGCAGCTCATAGCAAACAAGGCCATACAGGTCATATGGTGCTAGACAGAGTGAGGCATACAAGGTTATGGGTACACAGGAGGTGTGCAAAGCAAGATCAGCATTATTTGAAATTAGAGAATCCATTCATCAGTCTAATAATGGCAGGGAAGAAGCTGTCCTGAACCTGTTGGTGAGTGTGTTCAAGCTTCTGTATCTTCTGCCTGACGGAAGAGGTTGGAAGCAAGCAGGGTGGGAGGGTCTTTGATAATTTTGGCAGCCTTTCCTTAGCAATGAGATTTGTAAATGCGGTCCATGGATGGGAGGTTGGTTTCCCGTGATGGTCTGGGCTGTGCACATCACCTTCTGTAGTTTCTTATGGTTCTGGGCAGAGCAGTTGCCGTACCAGGCTGTTATACACCTGGATAGAATGCCTTTTACGATAGGACATAGGTGGATATGTGTTTGTATGTCGAAAGTTCAAACATTGGATCTTGGACTCCATTCATGTTGAATACCCATGTCAATGGATCAAGTCTCACTTCACCAATAATACTGGAACGTTAAAGAATTCATGCACATGTAGCTTCCACCCTTGAAATAATATTCAGGAACTGGAACAATAGGAGCCTCATGGGCAACCTCAAACCACACCAGCACTTCCATTGTTTCCTGAGGGTTCAACACTGGCATCACTGCCCTAAGTGAGGGTGTGGAGGTGCCAGTGTTGGACTGGGGTGGACAAAGTTAAAAATCGCACTACACTAGGTTGTAGTCCAACAGGTTTATTTGGAAGTATAAGCTTTCAGAGCACTGCTCCTTCATCAGGTATCTAGTGGGGCAAGATCATAGGACACAGAATTTATAGTAAAAGATCAGTGCCATACAACTGATGTAATGTATTGAACAAACCTAAAGTGCTGTTAAGTCTTTAATCACTTAGAATGGATTTGCAGGCTTCAAATCATTAATGTATAAATCCCAGAACTCCTTTCAAGCTCTAAAAGCTAGTGCTTCCAAATAAACCCATTGGACTATAACCTAATGTTGTGTGATTTTTAACTTTGCCCTATGTGAGACACTCTGGGTAGGGGAAGGCCAGCTCAAGGCAGAAGCTGATTGTTATACTTTCTTCTGATAATCAGAACAGTGCCACCACCATGAGGTTGGCTTTGTCACTGAAGACAAATGAGTAGACCATCTCAGAGACCCCCATTTACAAGATAAATGGAAGCCTCATCACCCTTCTGCTCCTCCCTGCCCAGAACCAGTCCGCTACATTCCTCAGCATGCATACTTCAACACTGTTGAGGTTGTACAGGACGTTGGAGAGTCCACTTTTGGAGTACTGGCTACAGTTCTGGTCACCCTGCTATAGGAAGGATATTATTAAATCAGAGCAGGTTCAGAAAAAATGTACTGGATGTTGCCAGGGTTGGAGGGTTTGAGCTATGTGGAGAGGTTAGATGGGCTGGGACTTTTTTCACTGGAGCATCAGACCTTGAGTGGAGACCTTCTAGAGGTTTATAAAATTATGAGCAGGATACATAAGGTGAATAGCAAAGATCTTTTCCCTAAGATAGGGGAGTTCAAAACGAGGGGGACAGTTTTAAAGGTGAGTGGAGAAAGATTTAAAGATGATTTGAAGGGGCAGCTTTTTCACACAGAGGGTGGTTCACATGTGAAATGAACTGCTAGAGTTTTTTTGTTAGTGTCTTACAAACCTCTATGACTAGAGCTAAATAGATAAGATGACTGTAATAAAATAAAGTGAAATACAATTAAAATAACGAATGCAAGAAAAGTAAAACAGCTATTTTCTGCAGACAGTAAAACTAAAACACAACAAGAAACAATAAAAATAAGAAATTAAAAAGCAAGGTACTGAAAAAGAGAAAAATACATATTAAGGAGAAAAAGAAATAAGTTAGATGTGAATTTTGAAAAATAGCACAAATCCAAACACAAAATTTTAAATTCTGCTGTTTGTAAGGTAAAGGGACAAGAATCAGGTAGATTGAATAAACTAGACTTCCTGAAGAAGGGCTTATGCCCGAAACGTCGATTCTCCTGTTCCCTGGATGCTGCCTGACCTGCTGCGCTTTTCCAGCAACACATTTTCAGCTCTAAACTAGACAGTAGGCAGGTTTACTGAAAGAACAATAAGAATGTGTGAGTATTTCTGTGTTCAGATACATTTCAGTCAGATTGGGGATATTTTGCAAACATGGAACCAGGACGATTTTTTGTCGTATCTTTAGAAGTCTTGCGCAAAATTAAAATAATGACAATTTCTCCCTTCCTGAAAAAAAATGACATTACAAGAAATGAACATATGGTATTCTCATTGCACAATTAAAAATATCATTGACAGTTCCAGTATCAAGTGATCTTTGAAGTCTAGTGCTTTTTAAACTTACTGTGTATTAATCCAGTGCTAATCTGATTATGAACTGTGATACAGTAAATCTGCTGTAAAAATGTACCATGCAATAGTTTTAAACCTGATACTGTAATGCCACATGAGAACTGTTTGTACAGCTCACTTGAAAGGCTCTTTGATGTTGTTTTATTGTCCAGCTGCTTTGTAAGAATAATTAATACTAAGGAATAGTACTTAAGATGCAACTTGCAACATTATTTTATAACATTGAACTTTAGCATTTAAATTGATTGTTCCAAAGTTAAGGCTGCATTGTTGCTTTTCCTATTTTATCCTTTTTTCCTATCTTTTTCTTACTTCCAGTACCTTGAGGGCAGCAATCCATTTGGAACAGTAGACGCTGTCACATCTCTTCAGTTCCTTCACTGATTTACCAGATTCCTGACATAACTACAGTCGAAGTTTGAGAGAACTCCATGGAAATTGCATTTGCCAAGCCAAAGCCTGGGCTCAGAAATGTTAGTTGTTTTTTAGGGAGTGTAATTACCACCCACACATTGGCTTTAGACCATAAGACATAGGAGTGGAAGTAAGGCCATTCAGCCCATCGAGTCCACTCTGCCATTCAATCATGGCTGATGGGCATTTCAACACCACTTACCCGCACTCTCCCTGTATCCCTTAATTCCTTGCGAGATTAAGAATTTATCAATCTCTGCCTTGAAGACATTTAACGTCCCGGCCTCTACGGTCCTCTAAATACATTGCAAGGGAAAGATTTCACTCAAGGCTTCCCAACCCTGGAGTTTCCAATGGCACTTGTCAAGTGGGTAGCAGATACCAGCCTCAAGTAACTGAGGCCATCTTTCATTCATTCCACAACCTCCTCTAATAAAAGAGAATACACTGAATACTGGAAATCTGAAATCAACACAGAAAATGCTGGAGAAACTCAGTGGGTCTGGCAGCATCCGTGGAGAGAGAAAGATTAATATTCTGAGTCCAAAGACTCTTCTTTTGGAGAAGGTCATCCAGTTTAACTGAAACAGAGGATTGATTATTTACCTCATTGCTGTTTGTGCGACCCTTGCTGTGTGGAAATCAATAATGACCCAGACATTCCGATTAGTCAAAGCAGCGCTGACTAGAACTGCACATCAGGATCCCAGAAGGCAGCAGATTTCATGGAACCCATCCAGTAAACTGAAGTTTCCAATGAGGAATTCCTCTATGTCCGGAACACTCCAAAGAAAATGACTTAATGGCATAGAATTTGGAGAGTTCCACTTTTGTTATTCGTGAGATTGACTGAAGGGCCTTTTTCTGTGTGATAGACCTTTTTGACTCTCTGACCCTATCCAGGTTAGACCTTTATAAACCTAGTCCATCCTCTGGGTAAGATTTACATTTGGCCCTGACTTGGTATGATCCTCCAATTAACTTCTCCCAAGAATCTTTATAGACCTGACACCGGATTCTCACCCCGCATAAATACAATGCCCCTGTCAAACCAGCACCATTCTCAGGAATGCCCCAACCCCTGCCAGCTGCTGGTTTTATGTCCCATGGATCTGACAGCTCCTCACGCTGCCAACAACATCTCCTAACCCTGCCTGTGACCTGCCTTACCCCATCCTTACCCTGAACAACCCTCTGCCAGCTCTGAAATGCCACTGCTGACTAGCCCACTCACTCATTGGGCACAATAGCCTTCTTGCTCAAATATCATTCTTGCCCCTCTGACCCTCCAGCAATGCCAACAAACTACACTCCCCCCATCCCCCCCGTTCCTAACAATCCCTCTCCCACTGCAGGCCATGACACACACCTACTCCCTGCAGACACACCTTCAGCAGTCTGTTGCTTATCTGACACCCTACCCTCCTGGCACTCTACCATCCTGGCACCCTCACCCTACCCCACCCCCAGCCACAGTCACATTCCACACCAACCTTTTGACAGGAGCTGTCAGAGTGGCTGCCTGTTCTGTTAGACATTTCAGTCTCAGGCACGGCACTCTGACAATGAGAAACGCTGGTATGGTTTGAAGTCCCCTGACTGTCCTGCACAACAGGGAGAGCTGCATTGATTTCAGCTGCATTCTGCATTTCTGAAGAAGCCCAGCTCAGAAATCCCAGCTAGAAATACGGAGCTCAGTGCTGATGGAAAATGACCTGAGCGGGTTGGCAAAATGACTGTAATTGTCAATCCTCGAAGTAGCCAGACCAAAATGTTTCCTTACATAACAGAAGTGACTCATCTTCAGAAGCATTTCAGTGACTGTGATGTGCTTCCGGATGCTTTGAGATCACTATGTAAATGCAAATGCATTTTTTTTCATTTTCATTCCCCTTCTAGTGCAAGCTCACAGACAGTAAGCCTGCAGTTTCTTGCTGTGGTTTACCTTGTAGGGAAGTTCACTCTGTGAATTAAAGTGAGGCAAGGCAGATAATTCTGTTTTATTCTCCACCTCAAAATGAAACCACATGCAGAACATTTCTTTCATTCCAGCTTGAGAGATTTGAAAACCCTCCAAAATAGAAAAGGTACGTTTGAAAACACCTTTAGAATTTGATAGTTCAGAGCGTTTGATGGACAGCTGCTCTTTAGCCTTTTGACTGGACTCCCCGGTCATTCTAATAGAAGGTTTACTCAACAGTGACTGATGCATTTCACAAATTCAAAATCAAAACTATGTTCTTTGTGCATTTGATCTGGGAGCAAGATAATCAGTTCCTGGGTGGCTGCATTAAAACATTGAAAGAAAATAATCAGGAAACTGCGCTGCCATTTTAACTGAAATTACTTGATTGTGTTAGGCTGCATGAGAAGCTAATAAACACACACATGAAGGCAAAGACAATATTGCACTGCTTTGTTGATTGGTTATTAACAACTTGAAGAAGATGATATAAAATATTATGAAACAGATTACACAAACAATGCCTTTATTCTAACCATGACAGGGAAAACCCTTTTACATGAACGACGTGTGGAATGCCAATGTTTCCATGATTGTTTGCATAAATTAGCAAAATCATTTCTGTCAAACTATTGATTCGGTCAAGTCTACTGAAGGATGTTATTTTTCCATAAACATAAATTGCCCGTGGTGTTAGGTGAAGGGGTAAATGTAGGGGAATGGGTCTAGGTGGGTTGCTCTTCGGAGGGTCGGTGTGGACTTGTTGGACCGAAGGGCCTGTTTCCACACTGTAAGTAATCTAATTTACAATTTAAGTCTGGTAGTTCAATGCTAGTCACCATCTAAGTGATGCATTCTCCATGGCAACACCTCTTACAATCATAGTCCACTTGCCAACCAATGAGCTCTCCTCTTACACAGTAAAATTATTTTTCTTCCTTTATCTTGGTATTCTTGAAAATAGTCCTGAAGAATGTAGGATGAAACATTTCAATAAAATGTCTCTTTGTTGAACAGTGCTCAAGTCGTGTAATACCAAACAAATATTTGATAGTTAGTTTGAATTTTATTTAAATTTGTCATTCTTGTGAACTCTACATAGTTGCCTCTGAGCATTAGCTCAAGGCCAGCTTTATGAAAAGGGGTCTCAGCTGATTGGTGGTAATTGACTGCTGTATTAAGTTGCCTTTGGAGTGTGGGTGCAGTGGGCACAGGGTTTGCAATGACATACTCAGAGGTTAATAGCAAGCTCCTTTGGCAGTCAGATAAACAACTCCAGGCACTATGGCTACATCAGATGCTTCCATCTCCTCTTCCAAACTTCTTCCACATCTTCCATTTGTCACAACCTCAATGGAAATCAAACCCAGCTATTCCTAGAGTCATCACAAAAGTTAAACTTTTTTAAATAAGTAAGACAGAGGGTGGTGGTGGAGGGTTGTTTTTCAGACTGGAGGCCTGTGACCAGTGGTGTGCCACAAGGATCAGTGCTGGGTCCACTACTTTTCATCATTTATATAAATGATTTGGATGTGGACATAGGAGATATGGTTAGTTGGTTTGCAGATTACACCAAAATTGGAGGTGGAGTGGACAGCGAAGAAGGTTACCTCAGATTAGAACAGGATCTTGATCAGATGGGCCAATGGGCTGAGGAGTGACAGATGGAGTTTAATTTAGATAAATGTGAGGTGCAGCATTTTGGAAAGACAAATCAGAGCATGACTTATATACTTAATGGGAATGTCCCAAGGAATGTTGCTGAACAAAGAGACTTTGGAGTGCAGGTTCATAGTTCCTTGAAAGTGGAGTCGCAGGTAGATAGGATAGTGAAGAAGGAGTTGGTATGCTTGCCAGTTTTGGTCAGTGCATTGAGTATAGGAGTTGGGAGGTCATGTTGTGGCTGTACAGGACATTGGTTGGCCACTGTTGGAATATTGCGTGCAATTCTGGTCTTCCTGCTACATTGTGAAACTTGAAAGGGTTCAGAAAAGATTGATAAAGATGTCGTCAGGGTTGGAGGGTTTGAGCTATAGTGAGAGGCTGAACATGCTGGTTTGGCTTTCCCTGGAGCATTTGGAGATTGAGGGATGACCTTATAGAGATTTATAAAATCATAAAGGGCATGGATTGTGTAGGTTGACAAGGTCTTTTTTCTTGTCTTTTTCCTGGAGGGCATAGTTTTAATATGAGAGGGAAAATATTTAAACGGTTACCCAAGGGGTAACTGTTTCATGCAGATGGTGGTGCTTGTGTGGAAGTAGCTGTCAGAGGAAGCAGTGGAAGCCGGTGCAATTACAACAACAATTAAAATTACAATTAAAAGACACCTGGATGGGTATATAAACAGGAAGGGTTTAAAGGGATATGGACCAAGTGCTGGCAAATGGGATTAGATTAATTCAAGGTGGTTGGCATGGATGAGTTGGACCAAAGGATCTGTTTCTGTGCTGTACATCTCTATGAATTAATGACTTGACGCAAAATTTCCCTTTTCATCTGAATTTCAGACCTAAGTTTATAAAAAGCATGGACTCATTTTCTACACTTAGCAAGAAGGACTATTTATTCCAAGTAATTAGACTCTAGTAAATGTCGATATAGTAATCCCCTAATTATAGAATCCCCAGAGTGCAAGCAGGCCATTTAACCCATTGAAGAGCATCCCACCCAGACCCACCCACCCATCCTATACTTGTAACCCTGCATTTTGCCACCCACCTAGCCTGCACATCCCTGAATACTAGGGGCAATTTGGCATGGCCAATCCACCTAACCTGCACATCTTTGGTGATATGGAAGATGTAAGCTATTGTATATTGAAACTGCTGAGGGCGACAGAATTTCTGCCAGGTTAAGGGTGGAAAGCTACTATCAACAGTTAAACTGTATGAACAGAGCATATTGTCCCAGAAAAAGCAGAACAACCCTTAACGTTCCGCCATTAGTCCAATCAGGGCATGATAGTAAGTAAATTGCTGAGGCATATTGCTGATATAAAATGCTGTACCAAAGATCCAGTCACAAGGGGGGTGGGGGGCATGTGCACTTTAAGCTTGAACTGTGTAAATTTCAAAACTGAGCACATGCCTTTTTGCTATGGAGGTCTGAAGCTGTGACAAAGTTGTGTCACAAAAAAAGGTTACCTGAAACTACCACCAGACTTGGACTCTCACTAAGAATCGTGAGAACATACATTTGGATCCTGGGAGGAAACCAGAGCAGCCAGAGGAAACTCATGCAGACACAGGGAGAATGTGCAAATTCCACAAAGACAGTCACCCGCGGTTGGAATCAAGCCCAGGTCCCTTGCATTGCGATGTAGCAGTGCTAACCACTGTGACACTGTGACACTGTGCCCACCTTGTAACCTCTCCCTTGCACAGACGCACACTGACAGATAAATGGGCAGGAAAATGGTTACACATGAAGGAAAGATGAAAGGCAATTCAGTAGTTCCTATTCACGGGTTGCAGTGATGATCCTTATATATTGGTCAGAATGTTGCTGCTCAGTCATCTTTCTTCAGATGCTTCCAGTGTTTTACAAGGAGACACAATATGGTAAGTTTGTTTATGAATGGTCTCTGACTTATCAGTGAAAAGTCACAGCTTTCAATAACTGCAGAAGCAAAGATGGTTTGGTTTTCTTCAGGTATAAAATGGATTTTGACTGTAGAGAACAGAGACACAGCTTCTAAGTTGATGGAGATCAAAGCAGCTCTCTCTGTGTCTTGTTCCCAGCCTCAAGCTGGTTAGTTACCTGAGAGCTAGCCACCTTCTTGTAGCTGTACCTGTACATAACACCTTTGCTTCAATTTGTTTGCAATCACTTCAATTACTGATTGTTCAATCATATTTCCCATGACTTGCTTTTCCAAACATGTGACAATTTTTTGCAATACTGGTTATAAAATGGCTCTTTCTCATTTCAGTCCTCAATTGTAAAAATCACAGAAATATAAAGAGATGGCTTTTAGTGCACTCTTGTTTGCATCATCATGTTAAGAAGCTAATATTCATTCTGAAAGGTGCTTCCAGTCCTGCCAAGACAACTGAACCTCACCTTCAGCAACCCACTCTGGTGATGACATGTATCTTCTCCTCTGGCTCACTGTTAGTTATCCTTATAGGAGACATTAAGGAACCATGCTGTTGGTGCTGTGTGAGAGAACAAAAACCCTTGAGAGATGTTCCTATAGAGAATGAATTAATCAGGACAACTTTGTGGATATCCAGCGCAGATGTATATATGGTTTTCTAGCAATCACAAACTATCTGAACATAGAAAGCGTGGAATCCCTTGTGATGAATGAAGATTGCAGGATGCTCTGAGGGAGCCTTGACCGCCAATCACTGTCTGTACCATGAGGACTGCAGTCACCGCACTGAAGATACCCATTCACCTCAGCAGTGTGAAATTCCACAGAAGAGATAGGCTAGGAAAATGAGGCTTCTGTGGACTGGGAGATACACTTCCAGGCTGAAACCTGAGTGATCGTGGACCTATCACTAGCCCATCTCTTGAAAGTGCTGGAGGGTAAAGGATTTAGAGTTTCGGTGACTGTGACTGTCACTGGCAATGTGTGCCCATGCGGTTTCATTAGAAAGTGGCTTTCTTCCAGGATGTTGTTGATACCATGTGACAGTACCCTGAGACAGTGTTGCTTTATCATGCCAAGAAAGTGTATTCTCTCTCTGAGCTGGTTAACTGCAGCTCTGTGTCTATCCCCGCTCGGATGTGGCTGCAGGGAAGGAAGCTGTTGTTGTTGCTGCTTCGAGTGCTCCTGGTGCTGCAGCTGTGCTTGTGATTCCTATTCTGCTGCGCCTGTCTCTCCTTATCAAAGGTTCAGGTATTGCTGTATTAGTTGCTCTCAAGTTGTAGTGAAGACAACAATGAAATGAAGATGAAACCAGATAAACTTCAAGGCAGTTAAAAATAATTCTAGAAAGTTGAAATTGACCCTCTCAGTCCGTGACTTTAGGGTCACAGTCGAAACTTTGCAAGCACAAACTGTCATCGTGCAAGATTATAGACAGCACAGTGGCTCAGTGGTTAGCACTACTGCCTCACAGCGCCACCAACCAGGTTCAAGCCCACTCTCGGGCATCTGTCTGCGCGGAGTTTGCACGTTCTTCTTGTGTCTGCATGGGCTTGCACCAATTTCCTGCCACAATCTGAACATGAGAGTCAAAAAGTGTGGCACTGGAAAAGCACAGCCGATCAGGCAGCATCAGAGGAGCAGGAGAGTCAACATTTTGGGCATAAGCTCTTCATCAGGAATGAGGCTTGTGAGCTGGGGGCCTGAGAGATAAATGGGAGGGGAATGAGGCTGGGTGAAAAGGATGGGGGGGTAGAGCAGTTAGCTGGGAAGGAAGGTGGACAGTTCAAAAGAGTCTGAATATGTGCAGTTGAGGTGGGTTGACCATGCTACACTGTCTGTAGGGTGCAGGATACAATAAGGGAGTGAGATACTCTTTGGAGGGTCAGTGTGGACTCAATGCACTGAATGGCTTGCTTCCACATTGTAGGGATTCAATAATTTGTAATTTAACTTGTTAAAGGCTTCCTCAACTGTCTTTTACATTGCCCCATGAGTTATTGAGGCGTTTGTTTTTCCTTGGTTCTGGCCAATTCCATGAAACTCGTGTAATGGCTGGTAAAGCCAGAATGCTGGGTTAAATTCATGTTGAACTACCTCTGTGTATATTACAATTAGTCACCAAACAGTTACATTTGTCTAGCTGTACATCTGCAAACCAATCCAGGTTAAATCTGGAAGTGGACAGAATCATGTTGGATTCTAACCCAACTCGCTTTTCAGGAACAACAATAGAAATTGCTAGACAAACTCAGCAGGTTTGGCAGCATCTGGGCAGAGAAAGCGGAGTTTCAAATCCCGTGACCTTTCTTCAGAATTAATTTGACAGGTTTTTAGTCTGAACCCACCTTTCTTTGGCAGCTAATACTTTGTCTGTGACATTGACCATCTAACTATGTTACAATCTCGATGCATTTCTGTTTGAGCCATTATCAGAGTGCGCATAGTGGCTGAAATTTCACATTGTCCTACTTGTAATGTGTCTGTTCATGCGTTAATAACAAATTCTTAATTGTACAATTTGAATAAAGTCATTGTCTATTTACCAACCTTCATTTCATTGCGATTACACATCCTTTGTATATTGACAAGAACAATTAGGGAAGGCAATGCATGCTGGTCTTGTCAGCAACGTTCTTATCCCATGAATAAAAAAATCAAACTAATGGATGACTTTATTAAATTAGTAAACACTGGATCCAATGTGTAAACCATTGTGTGAAACATAGCACACAGGGCAATTAAAAACCTATTAAATCAAAGTGCTAACTCCAAAATGGAAAATGATCAGTAATCTTACTGTCTTGTGCACAATCTAGAGTCATACAGTCATAGAGTTATGCAGCATGGAAACAGACCCTTCAGTACAACTTGTCAATGCCAACCAAGTATCCTAAATTCATCTAGTCCCATTTGCCAGCATTTGGCACATATCCCTCTAAGTCTGTTTTATTCATGTATCCATCCAGATATAGCTTTCCACGTGGAAGGATAACATCTGAATTACATTAACTGCTGATTTCATACGACAGTGACCATGGCTATCTGTTTGCTTTTAGAGCTAAGAAATAAACTCGTAATATTTAAGATTGCATTTAAACAGACATATTTTGGTATCAAGCCTTCTTTGTCAAACTGTCCTGCATGTAGTTCATGCATAAATTATCTTAATGTCTGGTACAACTCATGAAAATCACTATACACCTTTTGTAGGAGTGTTTCCTTATGTGGCAGACCTGACAAGACACATTTAGTTTTCAAGTTGATAAGAATCTGTCCATTAATCTCAGGAAGGTATAAAATGTAATGCTTTTCAAAAAAAAGAAATCTGCCTCTTCAAACCTTCGAAAAGAATTGTATGCTTTTGCTTGCGTTAGTACAACACACTATCTCTATGGTGCCATGAAAAGAATATGTCCTGCCAAAAAAACCATTACCAGATATGAAAGGCATATAGAATTACACCTGAAGTTTATACATGAACCGTCTATCGCTGTTATGTTCTTTTCTGGAAACTGAATGAAAATGTTACTACATTACATTAAAAACAATGGGATTGGTCCCTAATACATGTTGAAAAGTAGGAAAAAATGGCGCAATTGGTCTGATATTTCACTTCATATTCCAAAAGGATTTATCATTTCCATATGCACATAGATGTTGCATAATAGCTGCCAGATTATTACTGCTTTAAGAACATTTCAGACTGTAAGGGAGTTCATTTTTTGGGGATGTGATTAGTCACTTGGGCCAGGTGCTGGCAGGTGGGACTAGATTGGGTTGGGATATCTAGTCGGCATGGACGAGTTGGACCGAAGGGTCTGTTTCCGTGCTGCACCGCTCTATGACTCTATGTCGGTTCACTCCCAGCAAACATCTGGTGGACCTTTCTGCCCTCCCTTGCAAATCACAAACCAAATCAGACGCAGCTATTTACATGGAAGACCGCCGGATTTTCAATGTAATAATTTCAGTATTTCTTTAGCTTAATTTTCTACAACTCCCACTGAAAGATGTAAGAAGCACACTCAAATTTAGTAGTTTTGGTATGCACATCTCATTAGCTTCTTTGGAAGTCGCCATTTATAATAGGGATGTGATTTGGCGAGGCAGTTTTGCAGCGGTGTTTGATATTCAGACTGCATTCAGACTCCATTTGTTGCTGTTTACCTGAATTGTAGTTGAGGTCTGATTGCTGAATATTGCCACCAGATGACTTGTGGAAAAATGATTGGGTTACATTACTATCAAGTCTCAAAGCAATAACTGCAGAGTGATTGAGAAAATTGGGTTATTACAGTACATTCACATTGGTAATTAGTTTCCTTTTCTTATTTACAGCACATGGAAGATCTATTAAGTATCATGTAACTCTTTTAAAAGAACTATTTTATAAAAATTATACCAGCTGTACAACTGTCATTATTCAGGATGGTATCAGTTGTTAAAGGGGCAGAGTGATGCCATAGCATTTTGCAAGAGGATTTTAAATGTTTGTAAAGAAATGAAATAGACACTAGCACATACAATTGCATCAGTGATCTCATTTGCATCACTAATTTATTAGTAATGAACTTAATTTTTATGAAAGCTGTCCTGCCCTTTAAGTTTAAAAAAATCGAACTGAAAAGAAACTTAGACTTCACTTTCACATTCAAAGAAAGAGACCATTCTAGGGGAATGGTATTTTCCATGTTTGCCTCAGCTCTGCAGCATTGCAACAATAACCTCCTTGTAGATCCTCGAATCTGATGTAGTGACTGAAGGATGTACTATGTGGATTTGAAAGTGAATGTATGATGATGTTATATGTAAACAGCCTAAGAAAAATAAAAGCAAAGCTATCAGCTAGCTATCTTCCTTCATTTATGTAGACACCCCCATGCTAAATTTCAGTCAGTGGTTTACTCATATTTACGGTGTGTGACAATGCTGTTGCTTTAAGAGGGATATTTTGTCCTAGTTTCTTTTAAGAGTGAGATTGTGTGATAGGCACAGAGCAGTCTATGATAACATAAACAGCTTTTGAGACCTTGGGTTTTTAAAAAAGTTGGAACAATAGAAGCAGCCTGAGTGGGTGTTGTCCGGCTCTTACAGACCAGGATTTTTAGTTTTTTTAGCAGTTGCTATTGGAGTCTCATTGGGTTGAAAACTGCAGTAAATGTCTCTTGGCCGTGACTCTATCTGAGTTTTTTCTTGATGTTTTTCCTTCTGGATTGCTGGAGTTACCTGTGAGACAAATCTATTTTCTGAATTTTGTCAAGGGGTGTGTTTATGGGATGTTATTATATTGGAACAGTTAATTAGTCATTGCTATTGTATCTATTATTCAGTTAAGTTTTCCAGAACAGTTAAGCTATTCAAAATTATTCTTTCGTTTATTTAGCTGTAATGTTTGAATAAGTTGTGCTTTGCTTAATGCCAAATTGCATCCGGAACATATGGCTTTACATTTGCCTTTAAAATAAGAAAGCATTAGGATCGAAACTACGTTTTTTTCAATATTTTGAGGGTATCTGGTCTGGTCCATAGCAGGTACAAAATCTGAAATCCCATTGGGTATCAGGCTTTGCTCTTGTCCTTTCACTTCCCTCCCAAGAGAATAACAGGATTTCTTCTACACTGGGTGGGAAGCCTCTAGTCTAGCAAGAGAATGATGTGACCATGGTGTTCAACTCAATGTTAAGCATAATCTGATATGGATCAGGAACCCCACTCATGCATGGCCATCTCCACTGCATTTGGCTTCTGGACCCTCTCTTCAGTCACTTGAGCTTTTTTTGTTTACATAAGAACATAAGAACCAGGAGCAGGAGTAGGCCATCTGTCCCATTGAGTTGATCATGGCTGATCTTTACATAGAGGAGAAAGTGAGGACTGCAGATGCTGGAGATCAGAGCTGAAAATGTGTTGCTGGAAAAGCGCAGCAGGTCAGGCAGCATCCAAGGAGCAGGAGAATCGACGTTTCGGGCATGAGCCCTTCTTCAGGGCTCAGCTTCACTTACTCACACTCTCACTGTATACCTTAATCACCTTTACTGTTCAAAAAATTATCTATCTTAGCTTACTGAGGAAGCCTCAACCACTTCACTGGGCAGGGAATTCCATAGATTCACAACCCTCTGGGTGGCAGGGAATTCCATAGATTCACAACCCTCTGGGTGAATTCCTTCTCAGTTCAGTCCTAAATCTGCTCCACTTAATTTTGAGATTAAGCCGTCTTGTCCCAGTTTCACCCACCAGTGGAAACATCGTCTCTACTTCTATCGTATCCATTCCCTTCATAATTTTATATGTTTCTGTTAAATCCCCCCTCATTTTTCTGAATTCCAATGAATATAATCCCAGGCTACTCAGTCAGTCCTCATAAGCCAACCCCTTCAACTCTGGAATCAACCTAGTGAACCTCCTCTGCACCCCCTCCAGGACCAGTACATCCTTTTCCATTAAGCAGACCAAAACTACATGTAGTACCCCAGGTGTGGCCTCCCCAGCACCCTATACAGCTGCAACATAACCTCCCTGCTTTTAAACTCAACTTCTTCAGCAATGAAGGACAAAATTCCAATGTGGTTCCAACCATTCAGCCTCCGGAGGTCACAACTAGTAATTATGTCTTTATTCACTGTGGGACATGGGGACCACTAGCTGGCCAGCATTTATTGCCTATCCCCAGTTGCCTTTGAACTGAGTGCATTTCTAAGGGCAGTAGATTGTCAGCCACATTACTGTGGGTCTGGAGTCACATGTAGGCCAAACCAGGTAAGGATGGCAGGTTGCTTCCCTAAAGGACATGAGTGAACCAGATAGTTTTTCCGAAAATCATTAATGGATTCATGGTCATCATTAGACTCTTAATTCCAAATTATTTTTGAATTCAAATTCCACCAGCTGCCATGGCAGGATTCAAACCCAGGTCCCCAGACATTAGCTGAGTTTCTGGATTAATAGTCTAGAGATAATATCACTAGGCCATTACCTCCCTGTAACTACCTCCCAGCTGTCAATGTTAATTTCTGCAGCTTTCATATCCAGCTTGCAGCTTGTCGCAGAGCTATGAACCCAGAAGTGGTTGTGGCCCGGTAGTCAGTTTACCCTACAATAGGTCTTCAGAGATATCATGCTGAGCCAGTGGGCTAAGTAATAAATTTATTCTGATGATTTTCCACACATCACTGCTTCTGATTTAGTAACCTTGTTCTGATAAGATATGAATGTGAGGCTGTTCAGCCTTTTCTCCTGCCAATATATGTTGTCCAGCTCTCACCATTTCAGAAGGTCGTGCTGAGAACACAGACTTTGTAGACTCCACAGTATGGTGCTCTCAGTCAGTTTGCTATTGTTCCACACTCTCCTATTGGACATACTAGCTGTTTCTGCCATAATGTGTGTGTTGATTTCAGCTGTTGACTGTGGAGGCTAGATATGTAAAGCCATCAAAAACATCCTTTGTCACATTTTCATTGCAATAACCTCAACTGTGTTTTTTCCCTGAAGTTTGATGGTCAAACCAAACTTTTTGCAGATTTGGGGACATGTGTGGTTATGATTTCAGTTATGAGAACAATTGAAAAGTAAACCCTTTGTTATGATCTGGCTTGATAGACCATAACCTTTTAAATAATAGAATGCACAGCGGGGCAATGGATTAAAAAAAATCAAGTGTTACATTGAAATGGCAAAAATATATTTATTATATAAAACAAAGATATGCAATAATAATTATTTGGTATATTGATGGTAAATCAATTATTCTAAACTATATACGTTAGATGTACAACTTAGACTCTAACATTCAGGATTAACATGAGTTAGATGTGAATTAACAAACAAACTGTGTTCAAATGACCCAAACATTGCACCTTAAGGAGCTGATACAGCAAGAGAGATCCCATGAAACGATAGTGGTTCAGTGGGTCATGAAATCCTATTAAATTTCTGTTTCTTTCTAAGGGATTCCAATTCCCTGCCCACAAAGTTATAGCCTTGGAACTCCTTCAGATTTCGACTGTTCCAAATCATATCCCAAGAGTATGTTTCCCAAAATTCCTAGGATTGTTCCCCAGCAACTACTCACCAGTATGGATGCAGTTATAATTACAACTTTGTCAAACAGCTAACTTCACTGATCTGCCACTGAATTACCCTAAGCTTAAATCTTTCTTAGTTGCATGAAGAGAATACTGCTTTTGGCCTTCCATCACCCAACTATCAGCTGCACTGAACAGTCAATAGCTCAGAGAACCTTTGAACTCTAACCTTTCTCCAAGGCATGGATCCACCAATCACTGGAAAGTCTCCTGTGATTTAACTGCCTGGAATCATAGTTAGGGTGTGGCAGTCATGTAGTTGTACTGTCAATAGAATAGTAATCTAGAGACTCAACCTAATGCTTCAGGAATGTGGTATCAAATCCCATCATGTGATTTGAATTCATTTAATAAACTTGGAATCTTAAAAATAAGCTAATCTGATGGTGACCAGGAAACTATTGTCAATTGTTGTGAAAACCTAAATAAAAACCAAAGAACTGCTGATGCGGAAGGGTCACTGGATCCGAAACATTAACTCTGATTTCTCTCCAGATGCTGCCAGAGCTGCTGAGCTTTTCCAGCAACTTCTGTTTTTGTTGTTAAAAACCTATCCAGTTTACTAAATCCGCTAGGAAAGGAAAATCTACCATTCTCACCTGATCTGGCCTACAGGTGACTTCAGGCTTATAGCAATGTGGTTAACTCTTAAATGAAATGGCCTAGCATTTGCCACACCTCTCTGGGGTATTACACAGAAAATCAAGCTCCACTATTATCAGAGTCATCACAGAAGTTACAGATTTTATGAAAAATTCCTTAATTTACATTTCTTCTAGTAGCAGGTTGGCAGAAAGCAGGGACCAGGCTTCTGCACTTGACAAGAATTACTATTTATTACAAGCAATTAGACTCTAGCTGTAGGTGTACAATGATGAACCTTCAGCATATAATTCTACTAGCTAGAATTCTAAACCCCTTATAAACTCCTACTTACGCACACACAAGTCAGGCGACCCAAATACGGAAAAATAAAATATGGGTGCTATGGACAGAGGGAAAACCCCTCTTCTCACAGGATCTGTTGAGATTGTGCTTGTGTGGATCACCATGTTGTTACTCAGTCTTTCTTTATTTGGATGCTTCCACTGGTTTGCAAGAGTCATGTGCTCGCTAAGAAATGTCTCTGACCTACTGACTAAAAGTCACAGTAACTATTGAAAGAAAGAGAAACTGGTTTGCTTCAAACTTGATCACTGCAGAGATTAGGGGGAGCTCCTGAACTGATGTAAGCCTGAAAGCTTCTCTGTATCTTGTTTATTATCCAAGCTGTCCAGCTACCTGACAATGAACCACATCATTGTTGCCAGGCAGAAGAGCTCCCTTATCATTGGTAACTGGTCACTAGCCCTCAAATCAATCTATTACATTTCACCAAACAAAGCTTCGATTTGTGCACAATTCTTCAGCTCCAGCTCGTCTGCAATCATTGTTGTGAACTATAGCTGTGCAAACAATGTTCACAATGAGTATCAAGTTTCTTGCTTTCAAACTGCACAACATCTTTGCAATCCTTTGTTTTAAAAGAGTTCTTTTCTCATTTCAATCCATAATTACAAAACAAAACACAAAAATAAAAAGATATACAAGCCATTCACTTGCAACAATCACTACAAAGTCTGACAACAAAGAAATGAAATGATGGAATATCTGGCATTGACCTAAGCACCCAGAAGTCACAACAGCAAACATAGCCTTGCCAACTCTCAAAAGTCAACAGCTGGGGGTTTGTGTCAAGACTGGGAGACCTGCCTCACAGACTGGTCAAGGAACAACCTGACATAATCTTTCTTACAGGATCATCCCTTACAGACAAATATCCTCTGTCCTGTACCACCAACACGACAGATCCACTGCAAGTGATGGCATACTGGTATAAATCAGAAGGAAGATGCCCTGGGTATCTTTAACAATGACTGGACCCCATGAAATCTCATGACATCGAGACAAGCATTGGTTAGGAAGCATCCTGTTGCTTACTTACTGCCCTCTACAGCTGATAAATGAATACTATTCAAATTGAACATCATTTTTGAGGACCTACTGATTTTGGTGAGGGCACATAATATACTCTGTGTGGGGGATTTCAATGCCCATCACTAAGTGTAGTTTGGTGACGCCACTATTTACTGTGCTGGCTGAGTCCGAAAGGACATAACTACTAGACTGGATTTGTGACAGCTGGTGCGGGGACAACAAGAGGGAAAAATCTGGACACACCCCAATCTAACCACTATATAGTCTTTGTGGAGACAAAGCCTCACCTTCACAATGAGGGTCCCTTCCATCATTTTCTCATGCATTACCCCAAAATCCTGAAAGAGATAGATTCTGAACTGATCTAACAACTCAAGCTTGGGCATCCATAAAGGTCATGAGTCATCAGCAGTAGCAGAATGATATTCAGATAAAGTAAATGGAATCTATCAGTCTGTCAGAATTCTCTGAATGTTTTTAAATAATTTATCTTTTACTCTCAAAACAAGCAACATCTTTTAATTTTTACCATGTTTCCAGTATACCATGTATTTATGTATACCATGTTTCCAGTTCAGCAAGCCCTGCATGTTGTTTCTGATCCTATCTCTCCAATTGTCAGTCTCTCAAAGGTAACATGGCCCCCCATCTTTTTAAGTCCACTAGACTTCCAGCGTCTTCAACTGCAGTTATGTCATTTCCTAACTGCGAAACTTTCATTCTTAAAATGAACATTTATATATCAAAATAAGCTAAATAGCCAAGGTCTTTTTTTCTGGGGTGGGGGAGTCCAGAACTAGAGGGCATAGGTTTAGGATGAGAGCGGAAAGATTTGAAAGTGTCCTAAGGGGCAACTTTTTCACGCAGAGGGTGGTGTGTGTATGGAATGAGCTGCCAGAGGAAGAGGTGGAGGCTGGTACATTTACAGCATTTAAAAGGTATCTGGATGGGTATATGAATAGGAAGGCTTAGAGGGATATGGACCAAATGCTGGCAAATGGGACTAACTAGATGAATTTAGGATATCTGGTCAGCATGGATGAGTTGGACCAAAGGATTTGTTCCATGCTGTACAGCTCTATGACTCTAAACTGCGAGTGAATGTATTAACACCAGGTGGCATCATGTCAGCATTAAATCACAGTTAGTTCTTGGAATGTACACAGTATTCCATAACTAAACATAAAAGTTTATCCTGTCTAATTTACAGGGCATGGCTTGATGCTGATGTATTTTCAAATCTGACATGGTAGATTTTCCCATCCTCATTTTTGGTGTTAAAAGATTTGATGAAAATATTGATGTCTTCCACATTTCCCAAATTCCCAACCTATGCTTAGATGAGGGTTACCAATTGTTTTTTTTTATTTTGTCGCATGCAGTATTTTGAGTTCCTTTGTCAAAAATATTGCTGTTGTGCGGGTACGGTTTGGCAAAGTCTATCAAAGAAGCGCTATTTTGCAGAAACAAAACTTAAAACAGCTTACTCTGGAGATAACCCAACCAGCTGTGGATTATACAGAAACAAATCAAAACTCTCCCCTAGGAAAATGGCAGTTTGTCTAACGAATTCCATCAACTGATTTACAACACAATGATTCTTAAGAAAACAGGATTGATGGAGAAATCACTGATACATCAATTTCATAATCGAGATCCAACTAGTCTGTAAGCATCCTTTATCACCATAGCCTCAACCCACTCTGAAAACTATAGAAAAACTCAACAAAACTCCTTCACAGCTGGATCGTTGCAGAGAGTGGAATGCCTGCCCTAAGTTGTCATTTCTAAATGGTGTAGTCTGCTACACTGATGCAGTAGTGCTTATACATTGCGGTTAAAAATCTCCTCAGAACCTGAAAATAAACTTTAACAATTCTAAGGGGTAAAAACAATGACTGCAGATGCTGGAAACCAGATTCTAGATCAGTGGTGCTGAAACCTAATCCGGGGAACTACGGGTTGGGCAGACTAGCCATGGGAAATGCAGGGTCACAGAGATGGGGTAGGGAGGTGGGGCTGCTCTTCGGAAAGGCAGTGTTGACTTGATGGGCCGAATGGCGTGCTTCCATACCGCTGGGATTCTATGATTCTATAACGTCACGAGCAGTGGCAGCCTCTGGCTGCAACTGGAATTTCTTCAGATTTCTTGTACCATTGAATAGATGAAAAGTCTGTTCACAGAGCCCCGTTACATCTCCATCGATTTGGGTTATACAATGCGCAGCAACCGACATTTTAAGGGGAGCAAAAAATTAAAATGAGTTGAATCGGTAACACTAACACAAAACCTGTTTACGCATTTATCGGTTTTCAAATTATCGGAGTTGTTTCATTTGGGAGATCTATGGGTCACTGGTATTCAATGTGTTGCCTCAGACAGCTCACAGGTCTCAAGGCCAGTCAACAAAATGTGACTAACCCTGCCTGTGAACCAGAATGGAATAGTTCAACCACAGCAGCAACAAAAGAGCAAAGGATCTTTTCATGTCCTTTCATGTGTACTTAAAAGGAATCTCCCCATTAGTACCCTTTTTACAAAGCTAAAATAATTATGATTAATGTGCAACATTGAAGTGCAAAAACATGGCTAAAGCACCTTAGGCAGATTTCATTATTCATTGATTTTACCTCAGACACTTTGCACTGCTGCCTGGGAACTTCCCCAGGACAGATTTTCGACACTTGGGCTTTTCAACGTGCAATAGTCAAAGGTTGGATTAAAGAACAAAAGGATGGTTGAGTTATCTAAGATATTCTTAAGGCAGTATGATTTTAAAAAAAGTTCCTCTTTTCATCTCAAATGAGAAAATGCTAATGCCTCAGAAAACGGTGCATATAAAACTGACAATGATAATACAGCACTGTATTAGAAATACACGGAAGGGACAATTGAAAAGAAAACAGCTTCAGAATAAAACAAGACAATAGAAGAAATGGAAAGCTAGCATTCAATTTATTTGCTTTTTAATATTGTTGTTTGTGAGTGAAATTTGTATATTATTTCTTTGTCCATTGATTTGAAGGTGTACTGGTGTAACTTTACTACAGTATAAAATGAAAAATGCCCTAGTTGTGGTTTCAAAGTCAATAGCTCTGAAAATCTAAGGACTAGCAATTGCTACATCCATTAGAAACTTGCTCTGTTTACCTTGGGAAATAAACACAGGGTGATTTCTTACTTTGAGTGTGACTAGAACTGGTGCTAAGGTTACATCTAGGGTTTGTACTATTGGCACTATGGTTTACTGTGCACCAATAAAGGGTTGTGTATCGTATCCACATTTGTTAGTGTGTCAGGAGATGAAATTAGTTTGACCAGATTCCCTCTGCTGAACATGAGCTGTATCCCTATGCAAGACATAAGGAGTTCTTCATGTGGGAGTCAAGAGCGAAGGAAGATAAGAAAGAGGGAGTTGAAGTTCCTGTGATGATTAACTGGGTAATTATGGTGATTCCAGACAAGGACAAAATGAAACTGAGTCCCATTTGGAGCTGTACAGTATTAACTATCTACACTCGTGATACCACACTTGTCCTTCATGCAAATACTCAAGAAGTTTCCCAGCCAATATCCAATATGTGCAGAAGTAAATGCAGCAAACATATTGAACTCATCTTGGCTAACCTGCAGACCCAATTTTTACACGCAATCCCCTGCATGGAGTAGATTCTGACTGTGGAAAGCTTAAGTCAGGAATTTACTCCTGGAATTCTATAAATGAGCCCCAACTGGTCCACTTACCTTGATCATGTAGTCAACATTCCTTGCAAATAAGATGATTCCACCAGCATGACAACAACAACTTGCAATGAAGGCCTAGGGCTTTT
>NC_057713.1:128321821-128326471 GCF_004010195.1 Chiloscyllium plagiosum
ACTTGAGGTCCCTGGTGGTATTTCACTTGTTGCAGTTTGCCAACCTGAAAAGAACCATTTATGCTAATTCCTGCTTTATGTTAGCTTTTCAATCCTTTATTTATGCTAATTGTTATATACTACACATGTGCTCTTATCTTGTGGAATAAACATTTATGTGGTACCTTATCAACTACCTTTTGGAAATCCAAATACATAGAATCCAATGATTCCAATTTATGCAGCTTAATTGTTAGTCCTTAAATCACTCAGGTGAAATTCCAGAAAATATTACCTTTGAGGTTCTATTTTTAATTTAGTCCCTATCTGCTGGTAATTCCAAAGAAGAATTTCTTTCCTAGTTGCATGTTGTTAGCATCTACGTGGACCATGACAAGTGTATCCTTCTACTTCTATTGCATGTTTTTTTGCTAGCCCAATCCCAAGGACTAGCAATGGGTAACAACATAGCTTTCTGGGGGTTCACAACTGCAGAGTTAGTCCCCCTTACTATCATATTAACACTACGTTCCTATTTACGCCACTCACTTTTTCTACTCTAGGCTTAATCAGAGGGAGGCAGGAAGGTGGTATGAACTGCATCTTGCAATCTCCCACCAAATGAAGCAGCAACCCCCAACTCTGAACCCATCTCTGGGGTTGGGAGAGTGTCATTACATTTTGCCTAATGTGTTAGCTCCTGGCACTAATGACACACAGACAACACCATCAAATTGTCATTAATGTATAATTCCCTGGAATTATATAAGCAATTGTTTTATGATTAACAGTTCAAATATAGAAATGGTAATATGGCAGGTGAATGAATGCATTGAATTAAGTGGCAATTTTCCTGCTTTCTCTCTTATTTAATATTTGATGGCATTCTATTTAAAATTCAGAATCTTAAAATGTATTGAAATAGAAGTAAAAAATTTAGCCTGTCTTTCTCTGTGAAACTAGTGAGGAGCCAATAACTGTTAGTTGTTTAATGACTTTATCACTTTCCGTTGGGAGTACAGTGAAATAAATAGTCTTATGTTCTATATATCAAATGATAAAAAAACAATAATTTGATATAATTCCTAAAACATGTAGGTTCAATAGATTCAGTGATATTTCAATGAGAATAGTAACATGAAGATTTATGAATAATTACAGATTTGATGCAATAAAAAGTGGCTTTAAATGATTAACAAACTTAATTAATTAACTTCAACAGTAGTTACAGGTGTTTTGTTTTTACTTTTCCAATCTTTTTTCTCTTTTTTACTTCTTCTGTGTCTGGTTTGACAGAGTATTCACCTACTGCTGCGATGCATTCAGTCCCTTCATTTCTTTAAATCCACATACCTTACACCTCGTTACCAACCTACTGCAAGAACAAGTCAAATGACAGGCATTATTTGATTCACTATCACAGCAAATTAGGGCACCACTGGGCTTTAAAACAAAGTAACATGATCGTTTCTAACCTCCAAGTGACTATAGTTGGGACAAGTGAACACAACAGTTGCACTACATTTCATAGACTTCTTTCACAGAACCCCTATAGTGTGAAACAGACCATTCTTCCCATCAAATCCATACCAGCCCTCCAAAGAGCATCCCACCCAGTGCCGCCCCTATTGCTCTAACCCCACATTTCCCCTAATCCACCTAGTCCAAACATCCCTGGACATTATGGGCAATTTAGCATGATCAATCCACCATCCTGTAGGAGGGGACTGGCGAACCCAGAGGAAACCCACACAGACAAAGGGAGAGTGTGAAAACTCTACCCAAATATATCCTGAGGCTGGAATAGAACCGAAGTCCCTGGCCCCACCTCACCCTAGTTCCAAACTTCCAGCTCAGCACTGTCCCCATGACTTGTCCTACCTGCCTATCTTCTTTTCCACCTATCCATTCCACCCTCCTCCCTGACCTATCACCTTCATCCCCTCCCCCACTCACCTATTGTACTCTAAGCTATTTTCTCCCCACCCCCACTCTCCTCCAACTTATCTCTCCACCCTTCAGGCTCTCTGCCTTTATTCCTGATGAAGGGCTTTTGCCCGAAACGTCAATTTTACTGCTCCTCGGATGCTGCCTGAACTGCTGTGCTCTTCCAGCACCACTAATCCAGAATCTGGTTTCCAGCATCTGGAGTCATTGTTTTTACCACTGTGAGGCATCAGTGCTAAGCACTGAGCCAGCATGCTGCACTGATTTACATAGATGTGGAATTAAGTCTGTGATTAGAACCTGAATAACAAAAAATGCTGAGCATTTTCTCTTTGTTGCTCTATTTTTAATACTTTTTAGGGAGGTAGTTCCCAGTTATTAATGACCCTTCAGGAAAATAGACAAACCAGAGAAAAGAGCTAACTTAAACATTGTCTTGCTTCCTTATGTTCATTTATTTTTGCAGGGCAGAAAATGTTAGAAATGTACAATTGCTTGACATCAGAACATGGAGAGATAAGTGAATGTTTCAAGTAGAGAATTGCTCTGAAAAGCATTAAAATCAGTTTCTCCGTATTCACATGCTATCAGACCTGTTTTGTGATTCTGATACATTTCTGTTTTATTTTGTATATTTTCTTTCTTTGTTGATTTCTGGAGTTGACAGTTTTCAGATGAACTTTGTCAGGTAATGATATTAAGGGATATGAAGGAAAGGCAGGTATATAAGGTAAGTTGTGCTGTGATCTAATGGAATGGCAGAAAATGCTTGAGGAATTTTATAGCCTACTCCAATTTCTATATTCTTGTATCACAAAGTTTCCAAATCTGTCCAAGGTGTCAACTTTGTACGTTCCCAGATAAGATGTGCCTATCCAGTTGCAGAGTAAAGGTGCTACTACCCTCCCTACATTTTTGTCCCTTTGCAGAGTGGTTTACTGCAACACTGGTTTGAAATTTCATTTTTTCACAAAGGCTGTCCTTGTGATTTCCAAATGAGATTCCGACTTCTTGTAATGACTGCCCAAACTTAATTATCGTAAATGCCTCATGATTAGCAAGCAGAGAAAAGAGACTCTCATCCTATTAGATTGACCTGAATGTGATACGTCAATTCCCAGAGTGCTAAATTACTCAGCAACCACGTTTCTCCTTGCCACTCTCCATTATATTGTATTTTTAACTGGCTTTAAAGAGGTACAAATGATGAAACTGCCTCTTATAAGGAGATTTTGATGTAATCTTGAGAAAGTTGCATTAAATATTAACCTTACAATAAAAAGTAAATGCCATGGCAACTGATGGAATGCACTCTAGTCTTAAACATTGAAAAGCTTTTACAGCACTTCCCAGAAGCGCATTGGTGCAAAATTGCTTTATTGCTTATGAATGCTGTACTATTGCAGCAATTGCTGTGTATTTTTGTTCCTCTCAGATGTTAAATTGTATGACAGTACAATCAATACATTTAGCGGCAGAAATAAAGACAACTTCAGTCAGTTCATATTCATATAGATTTTGAATGACAAACAATGACATTGTTGAGCATGTGCAGATTCATGCTTTTGATAGGTAAAGAGGATGATTTTAGAGATCAAAAACATAAATAATTCTCATTAGATTTAAGAGTTGAAATTTTTTGACTTTCATCGTATAGTTTAGGTGCCAAAGGTCCTCTAATCAAACAAGATGGTGGCTTCAGCTGCACTGCCTGTTTAGCCTACTTGTGATACAAGGTACAATCTTGATAAAAGCGTTGAGGTGTGCACCAGGAGTAGGTATCCCAAAACAGGTGTTTAAAGGTGACATACATATTTCATGAGAAGTGTCTAGTTTAGCAAGCATTAGCATATCTAAATCATGAGAGTCACCGATTAACTCCAAAAGAAAGTTAACTTTCAAAACAAGTACATTTTGTTAGCAGAGCTCACATATAACTTTCATTTTCATACCTTTCTGGAAAGTAACCTCTTGGCTTTCTATGAGATAATCAAGACAATCAACAAAGGAACTTTGAGTTTGATTGTGTGGAAGGAACTCAATTCATGCAGCTAGGGGCAACACGGGATACTTTACCAATACATGTAGAATTACAGTAAAATTCACAGGTTATGATTTTCTGCTCCCAGGAGAGGTGAGAATAATTGTGGTGTGATGACTTAATCAGATGATAGACCAAAATCATATTTTTTCCTTTGTGCTGAACTTTAACAATTAAGCCATCCCTTCTCATTTGGACTCAACCTTCTTGATGGCAAGAACTTAATATGCATGCATTTGCACCTCATTAATTGGACAATTCATTAAAATTATCTTTGTCACCCAAATTAACTTCTGTTTAATCAAGATTCAGAAGGCATCAGACATTTGACTGCTTAGAGCAAACGTGTACCTGGTAACAAAAACAAAAATTGCTGCAAAATTTCAGCAGGTGTTTAAAGGCGACCCCAATCTTGGCATTGGGGGCAAAGTACTAACGTGGATTGAAAGATGGTTGGCTGATAGGAAACAAAGAGTAGTGATAAACGGCTCCATTTCGGAATGGCAGGCAGTGACCAGTGGGTAACCGCAGGGATCAGTACTGGGACTGCAGCTTTTTACAATATATGTTAATGATATAGAAGATGGTATTAGTAATAACATTACAAATTTGCTTGATGATACTAAGCTGGGTGGCAGGGTGAAATGTGATGAGGATGTTAGGAGATTACAGGGTGACCTGGA
>NC_057713.1:128326583-128329820 GCF_004010195.1 Chiloscyllium plagiosum
TGGAGGCTGGTACAATTACAGCATTTAAAAGCCATCTGGATGGGTATATGAATAGGAAGGGTTTAGAAGGATATGGACCAAGTGCTGTCAAATGGGATGAGAATAGGTTAGGATATATGCTTGACAAGGATGAATTGGACATAAGGGTATGTCTCTGTGCTGTAAATCTCTATGACTATGAGTCTCTATCCTTAATATACATCAGTAAAAGAACCAAAGGGCACAGCTTAAAAATACGGGGTAGACCATTTAGGACAGAGATGAGGAGAAACGTTTTCACCCAGAGAGTGGTGGCTGTGTGGTATGCTCTGCCCCAGAGGGCAGTGGAGGCCCAGTTTCTGGGTTCATTTAAGAAAGAGTTGGGTAGAGCTCTCAAGGATTGTGGAATCAAGGGTTATGGAGATAAGGCAGGAACAGGATACTGATTAAGGATGATCAGCCATGATCATATTGAATGGTGGTGCAGGCTCGAAGGGCAGAATGGCCTACTCCTGCACCTATTGTCTATTGTCATCTGTGGAAAAATAGCAGAGTTAATATTTCGAGTCCAATGACTCTTGTTTAGAATAGGTCTTCAGAACAGCAGTTAATCTGTTGATTTTTGTCAATAAATGCTGCCAGACCTGCTGAGTTTTTCTAGCAATTTTTATTTTTGTTTCCAACTTCCAGCATCTGCAGGTTTTTTTTGTTTTTCTTGTACTTGATGACTTTGTCTTTGACTTCCAGTCTGGGTAAACTCTTTGCTTCTTCTCCCTCTAATGAGAATTGTAAATCTGCATTGTCTTCATTTTTGCTATAAATGTTACAACTGTAGTAGGCAGGATGTGTCTTGGACCATCACAGAAACAAATTGGAGAGTGAGGGATAGGTTACACAAAAGGTGTCACAATAGTATGTGGCTGTCAGACATAGTAAAGAGACAATGTGAAAAGTTGGGTACATTTGGTCGAATGGCACATTTCGACATCAATGTTATGGTACTGCATGTGAGTCCACTGTATGTGGCAAACACAGTGCATGTGCATGAAAAGCATGGCAATGTGTGCAATAAAAAGGAAAAGCATGGTTAATGAGGGTAGGGGACACACCTCTTAACCAGGAGCTACAGCTACAGTCAGTTGAATGGGATGGTCCTTTCCAGTCCAGGGGGTTGGTCATAGTCGGTGGAAGCTACAGAGCTGCAAAAGAATGTATAACCTGGTCAGGGGTTGGTTGCAAAGGAATGACACATTTCCTTATGGAATTTACTTGGGTGGGTAAGGTTTGCTCATGTATGCCAGGAGGAATAGGCAAAGAAATGATGATTTTAAGAGATACGGGAGCAAGTCAATCTTTGATGGCAAGAGATGGGGAGATATGTATTTCAGAAGGACTATTGCCAGAAAAAGTGATAATATGTGGAATTCGTAGTGACAATAGTAGTGTTCTTTGATATAAAGTGATGGTGGAGGATCTAGTGAAAAGAGGTGAAGTAATGGTGGGAATAATAGAGAAACTTTTGGTTTCAGAAATATGTTTTATGATACAGCTGGATTACAGGTGGGAGTGATGCCTGCTGTGGTTAAAAAGCCAGTGGAACATAAGCAACTGAGCTGTTAGAGGAAGTGTACCCTGGGATTGTTTTCCTAACCGTGTGGTAACAAGGTCATAAAGCCATAGGTGGAAACAGGAGAAGAAATCAAACAATAAGGATAAGAAAGGTGAAGTTTAATTATCAGAGACTCTGTTTAATCAAATGGTTGAGAAATAAACAAAAACAGGTTGAAGACAAAGTGGATACTTTTAGTTTCAGAGAAATTAGCTGAATTACAACAGAAAGATGAAAAATTAAAGCAATTGTATCAAAAAAGCCCACACAGAACAGATTCAGTGTATCTCAGAATGTTACTATCTTAAAAATGAAGTTTTGATAAGGAAATGAAGACCATCATGTAATCAGGAGGATAAAAAGTGTGCATAAGTTCATCAAGTTGTATTAATGATGGGTTATAGAAAGGAGGTGTTTCGGGTAGTACATGGGTTCATTGGGTACCCATTCTTTTTTGAATACGTTGCATAGGTGATTTTCCTTTGGTCTTCGTAGTTCGTCTGTGCTGCAGCGTGTGTTGGCTTGTTGAAATAATGTTCTAATGCAGCTTTGTGGATGTTGGGATGATTGCTTCTGTAGTTCAATATTTGGTCTGTATGTGTTGTTTTCCTGTAGACGCTAGTTTGAAATTCCCTGAGGGATCCAAGTTGGCGGCGACCCAGCAAGTCTGAGTCTACAGTGCTCCTCCCAAGACTTGGGCAAAGTGGGTCACCACACTCACCAAATCATTTAAAATAGCTGTTTAATTTAATTAGTTGTTTAGTATTAAATTTAAACAATCTAATCTTCAGTAAAAATGACTAAATGTAAGGGAGCCCGCAGCTCTCAGCAAGCAGGAACCCTTTCCCCACCCTCTCCAGCTGCAGCAGAGGCGTCTGCAGCCGCCCCAGGGGACTTACCTACGGTGGCGAGCCTCGTGGAAATCATCTCCAAACTGGATGTGAAGATCGACGCTTTTATTGACGAATCCCGAAACCGATGGGACTCACTCTCGGCCGCGCTGCAAAAGCACGACCGAGACATTAAGGAAATCGAGTGCCGAGTCGGAGGGGCGGAGCTAAAGAGGAAGGCATCCGATGAGGCGAAGAAGTGTTTAACGCTTTTATTGAAGAATCCCGAAACCGATGGGACTCACTCTCGGCCGCGCTGCAAAAGCACGAACGAGACATTAAGGAAATCGAGTGCCGAGTCGGAGGGGCGGAGCTAAAGAGGAAGGCATCCGATGAGGTGAAGAAGTGTTTAAGGGACTTAAATATTCAGTATTCCTTACGCTACCCAGCGACGCTACGCTTTAACCATGAAGGATCTGTGTATAACTTCGGATCGCTGGAAAAGGCTAAGGAATTTTTGGATTCCCTTAGATAAATTGTAAGAGATAATGGATGTTAGTTTGCCTTCCCCCACTCCGGTTTATATCCCCCCCTTTTTCTTTTTTTTTACCTTACTGTTTAATATTATCTTGGGGGGTGGGGAGAGGGATTTATTTATTTGTTCTCTACTTAACGATTTTCTCCCCCCCTTGGGTTTTTTTTTATTATTCTATATATATATATATATATATATATATATAAAAGCCGGGGGATCTAGTTAATGTTGGTGGGGGGAGGTGGTTACCTTATTCTATTTTACCTCTGTCTCTAGGAGCGGGG
>NC_057713.1:128336643-128390390 GCF_004010195.1 Chiloscyllium plagiosum
ATAAAATATGGCAGCCCTTCTTGAATTATATGAATACAGATATTTCGGCTATCCTAACAAGGGCTTTTATTTAATTGAGATTACGAACCTGGCTGGTCCGGGGCCCCTTGGGAGAGGAATCCCGTACGAATACGGGTTTTGTTACATTTGATGTTAACACATTCCGAGCATGTATCTCACTACCCAATTTCTGTGTTATCCGTTGTTTTTTTTTTCTTTCTCTTATTTGAATAATGTAAGAAATGTAAATATACACTCTGGTTAGTTGTAGGTTAGATTAGTAGTTAGTTGAATTTGTTTTTTTTCTCTGTATTTTTCTTTTGTTAAATTTTGGTTATTATTTATTTAAGATTTAATTGTATATCAATGTTTGTACTTGAGAGTTTTGTTTACTTTTGTAAACTTGTAAAAATGTTAAATTTCTAATAAAAATATATATATAAAAAAAGAAATTCCCCATTGGCTGTTCATTCTAGGAATGGTAGCTTGTTGTTGTTTTCCTCCTCTTTTGTGAATTTTATGCCAGTAAGGGTATTACTAATGGTTTTGAAGGTTTCCTCTAATTTGTTCCTCTAATTAAGAGATTTAAGAGTGCATTTTGTTCCTTTTTTTATGATAAAAGATTGAGACAGAGATGATGAGCAGACTGCTCAAGGCAAATAAAATAAACATCTTGTGAGGCCTTGGCTTTTTTTTAAAAGTTGGGAAAATAAAAGCAACCTGAATTAGTAGGGTAAGCTCCCACTGAATCAGGATTTTAAGCATTAGCTTTTTGAACTGAATTGAATTGTATTGAATTTATTGTCACATGTACTGAGGCAAAGTGAAAAGTTTTGTCTTGTGAGCAATACCAGCAGATCACAGAGTTAAATAGCATAGATAAGTCAACAAATAAATAGGAAGTTGCTAGGGTCTTGAAGCTAGGTGTGAAAGCTCTTATTTCTCTGTCTGTTACAGCTAAAAGCTGGGGTTCTCTTCCTGCTGCTAGAATTACATTTGACACAATCTATTTCACTGAATTTGTGTTTGCCAAGGATGTGTTTATGGCATAGTACTATATTGGAACAGCTAATTAGCAGTAGTTAATATACATATTATTTTGTTAAGCATTTCAATAGAGTTACAGCTAGGATATAGATTTGCTCGCTGAACCGCCGAGCACACCTACATCCAAAACCTCAACCTCAAATCTTCTCAAAGCTCACTAAGAGATACAGCTAAGCCAATTCTTTTCTTTTACTTTGAATTTGTCTGTATTTTAACTTAGTTTGAAAATAAAATGTGTTTTGCTTAAAGTCGGGTAGTTTGGCTCATTAAATTGCATCTGGAACTCAACACCTTACACTTACTTTTAAAATCAGAAAACACCAGGGTCTCGGCTACCTTCCTGATATATTTTGAGGGGGTTTTGCCTGGTCAATGACACACCCAATGAATGCTTAGCTATACATCCATCACTCTTCATCTCCTTAGGTCTCAGGTATTCCATCAGACCACATTAGATGAAAACAATCATCATCTGCAAGTTCCCATGCGAATTACACATCACCTCAAACTATTTGCTGTTCCTTTACTGTACCTCAATTAAAATCCAAGAACACCCTTCCCACCATTGCCATGGGTGTCCCTGCACCAGATGAACAGCATTGATTCAAAAAGCATTGTCACACTATCTTTTACAGGGAATGTAGGGATGGCAATAATATGCCCATTCTACAAAATCATATTAGAATCAAAAAATTGTAACTGATAATGGCAAATTATTTTTCACTCTTCTGTTTTACCCAACCAGTTGTTCAGGGGCAGACAGACCATCAGGTAAAACACTGTGTACGTGTACTGAGTGAAAGACATGAGTCCCTGGTTCTTTACCTTAAATACATCTGTTTTCTTTCAAAGGGGGGAGATATTGGAGCCTTGACATAAATCTGACATCTAATTAAGATTATAATTTCAGCAACTAGACTCTGGGTAAGTGTATCACTGTTTTACCTCCTGCGGCAGCAACCTCCAGAGGAGTGTGTGTCTGGGCCCTTGCAGAATTTAATTGCAGCTTTCATTTGAAATGTACTAATTAGCTGCTCCACCATTTCCAGCAAAAAGCACCTGCTGATATATTTAGCGAAGCTTGGGTGAGGTGCGGGCGTGGGTGATTCTTTTTCTCTCAAGCTTAAGAACCCTCAAGTAAGAATTAGCTGAACTTTCCAAATGGGGATTGGAAGATCACTTATGGTCCCTAGGAAGTGAAATGTAAAAGTAAGATTTAATGAATTAGTCAGAGGCAGCAGTATTCTAATTTGCGATCTTTAGGCACAGTCTCAGCAGTTTTTTCCACCACTGGCCTAAAATTCCGATATGATAAGCTTCTTATGGTTGCTGCCAAAAGGTTACTAAATTATCCAGTCCGAGTGATCACCAAAGCAATGAATGCAGTTAATCAATGTCATAAATTATTTTCCTTAAGAATTGAAGTGCTGTTTGAGATTTAAAAGCAATGCATTAAATGTTTGCCTGTATGCCAAATGACTGACTTCATTGATAACACTGGTTCACCAATCCAATTTTCATATACTTTAAAATATTAGAAATTAAAGTTCTGAATCTTTATGTAAAAAAACATTAAACTTGAGAAGTTCACAGGAGAGCTATTGACCAATTAAAATCATAGAATGGTTACGGGACAGACAAAGACTGTTCAGCCCATCATCTCCATGCCAGTCCTCTGTAAAAGATACTCAGGACCACACACTGTCTTTTTGCCAATAGCTCTGAAATTGTTTTCTTCTAATTATTGAGCACCCTTTCCAAAGCTGTATGCTTTTTAACTTAGCTTTTGGAGAAATCCTGGCTGAGAGGGCAGAGACGGTGATGGAGCGTGGCAGCATCTGGGGCGCAGCGTCAGCCCGAATGGCGCTCTGCGCTGAGGGATGGTGACAGTGGTCAGCGGTGAAGCAGCGTTTGGGGCTGAAGCCTTGTGAGTGGTAGCGAAATCTAGCATTCTCAATGGCGGTGAGCCGCGGAAGTGGGCGACTAAGCGGCTGATGAGCCTGACTGGGACTTAGCCTAGTGCTGAGAAGAGCAAGCCAAAATCCAACTTGGAGCATCTGCAGGCTTAAGAATGGATTGTAATGTTTGACTTTTTAACTTATTTCCTTACTTGTCTACGTTTATACCAAGAAGAACTTTGTAAACTTATTTCTTTATTTCTCTATTTCTGTACCAAAGATTTTGTACCTGGGTACTTTTGTACCTAAGATGGTGCTGGGAATGATCACTTTCACTGTACTCCTGTACCCCTGTACTTGAGTACACGTGGCAATAAAACTAAATGAAATCAATCAATCAAGCCACGCTTTCAAAGTAACCGTTGCAGATCCAAACCACTTACTCTGTGAAATGATTTCCACTGATCACCTTAAGTCAATACCTTCATCCTTTCACCAACAAGAAAGATCCCCTTACTTCCTCTGTTCAGACTCCTAAAACAACAATCAATTCTCTATATAGAAGTTATTTTTCTTTATCAGCTTGGCGAGTTACAACATTCCTTGGGGTAGATATTAAGCAGGGTTTGTGGTGCAATTGGTTCATGTTGGCTAAAATATTTTGTTTGAAATCTAAAATGCAGTAGTCAACTGTGTAAAAATCTGCAATAGTTGCTAAACTCTGACCGCTGCTGCAAAACCTCTACAAAATCATACAAGAATACAAACTGTGGTAATTATCTATTAATGTAAAGCTATACATTTTGACTTAGTCCATCTGCAGAATATTAATTCACACCCCCAATCCACCATTGACATCAAGAATATTGTTAATTTGCTCTTTCCTGAGCTACTAAGAATTCCTTAAATAAGAACATTACTCAACTTCTTATCCAATATTTTACTCAGCCTCTTAAACTAGACCCATGTCCTTGTTCACAATTAGATTTTTACAGACTTCTTTGTGAAGTTGCCTTACTGTCGTCATTGATGTTTCATGCTTCAACCCACAGATGATCAGTGAACCACCTTGTTCTCCTATGCTATGTACAGATTTAACATGGCCACAGACTGCACTTTCAGGTCAGCACCTTTGGTGTTTCTATAACAACTGAGGCCAAATCAGCCTGCTTTTCAGTTCAGACTTGTTGGCTTTCTTTCTCATGATCATGCTGGTTGAAATGATGTTCCCCATATTGTGTGTGTTCACTGAGCTGACATGTATTAGAGCAGGCTCAAGAGACTATGCTTTGGTTCCCAAACCTGTCTCTCAACTGAGGCAGTTTTCCACCTTCTGCCTTGAAGCATTCTGGCTGCAGCCCAGTTTCCCACCCAGGTTCCTCTTCCACTGAGGCACTTCCTCATCTATAGAGACTTGGACTTAGTGAGGACTGCAGATGCTGGAAAGTCAGAGTCAATAAAATGTGGGGCTGGAAAAAGCACAGTAGGTCAAACAGCATCAGAGGAGCAGGAGAGTCAATGTTTTGGGCAGGATCCTTCATCAGGACCACACTATCTCACCAAGTTATTTAACTGCCAACAAAGCAACCCAAATCCCTGACAACCTATGACCTGCTGGATCACAACTAGCACCCTCTTTTCCATCTCCTTTCTTTATCTTCTGCCCCTTCCTTATTTCCATCAGCTCATTCACTTCCATTCCCACTACCCATTGTTTATCTTACTGCTGTTCCTCCAATTTTGCTTGCTGCTCTCCTTCATCCTCTCCTCTCCATTCTAACATACCACGGCATTTCCATTTTACCTACACCTCCATGCAGACTTCTCCTTCCTTCCTTTTTGCTTTTCTTTCTGTTTATTATTGATTTCATTCTGTCTTGAACCCTCCCTCAGCTCTTCCCTTCCTACCCTTCTCTCCTTTTGACAGCCTGTCGTATTACTTGCCTCTTTGTCTCTTCTGCCTTCCTTTTCTCATTGTCCCACCCTCCTCTTTCCTTTCCATGCTGTCCCTTCTCCCATGCTCTCTGGCCTTCCCACCTCTATCCTTTCCCAGCTTTCTCTTTCTACTCTGCCTCTCTGTTTTTCAGTTTCCTGGATATCATTCTCTCTCGCACTGACTCTTCTCTCCTCTCTTGAATGACTGCTTCTGTCTGTTCTTCGCTTCTCTTTTCCTTTTCCACACCTCTTTTCCATGCTCCCCTCTCTCCCCATACCCATCTTCCCTCTTTTTGTAACAGCACCAGCTACAATGGAGTGGGTTTGCATCCATACCATTAAAAAAGATGGCACATCATCTAATAGGGGCACTGGGATCTGGAGAAGAAATCTATTTTATAGTGTTTCCAAGCTGCATTCAGGTTATCGCAGCTTGGATTTGGACTCAGAAGTAGTCCGAGATGTATATTAGTCCTGACAATAAGCTGAATAAATAGGCTTCCTCCTTTATGAACATCATAATAACATGCTGTCATAATGAGCAGGAATCCCTGCATAGTAGAAAACCTTTATGGCGGTTACAAATTAACCATAATTTAATTAGACTTTTTGCTGAGGAGGCTCTTCATGAACAGCGTCTTCATTTATGTATTAGAATGAAGCTATCTTATTTGAATGATTAGATTAAATGGCCAACAATATAAGAGGTCAGCCATGATCCTTTCATCATAATTATAATTAATCAATTTAATAAATGGTACTTCGTTGCATGATCAAAGCACTCTGATGCCAAGTTAAATGTATCAGAATGAATAAAATTCAACAGTGAAACTGACTGACATGGAGAAAATGCAAAAACAAACTAATTTTTAAGGCATATTGTGAAACAAGACATACTGGGATTGTTTATCTTGAGCCTCATTTCCCAGATATACCATACATTGGAAAAGAACATGTGGATTGTTACCTCCTTAATTTTTTCTTTGGTTATTTGGGTTCCAAATGTGGGTAAAGGAGGAGCAGATTGCATGTAGCCATGGCTAGCTGGCACGTTAATGAAACAGTTTCGAGTATTTCCAACACTGATGCATTATTATTCACCTTCAATACCATAATGGTTCATATTTTGAATGTACCTGTAAAAAATTAAAATGTAGGCCCAACCCAATCCAACTGGAGAATCAGATAGAGGAAGTGGGCTGAAGACATAATAGTCTAAGATAGGTTCCTTTCTCCTGTTCTGGGAAACAAGGAGTGTTGATGAAGTTCTTCAAATTACTATTTTGGACAGTACTCAGAACTTTCTGATGTCAGCAGCTATTTTTATTGCAACAGATCTTTCAGGCTGATCTCCCAACCCTTCTTCAATGCACAAAGCCTTGTCAGGTCTAGGTAAGTGACCTAAAACTTGGGTGGGTTCAGGTCATATGCCTTTTGCCTGCCTGCACAGTGACCAGGCAAAAAGTAGTTATTTAGACTAAAGTAATTGTACTCTTTTTCTGAATTTAGAAGTAAAGAGTAAGCCTAGTGCAGTTCATTGGCTCAGCGGTTAGCCTCACAGAAGCAGGAGCCTGGGTTTGATTCCACTCTCAGGTGACTGTCTGTATGGGAGTTTGCACGTTCTCCCTCTGTCTGCATGGGTTTCCTCCGGGTGCTCTGGTTTCTTTCCACAGTCCAAAGATGTTTAGATTAGGTGAATTGGCTGTGCCAGATTGCCCATAGTGTCCAGGGTGCGCAGGCTGGGTGGATTAGCCATGGGGAATACAGGGTTACGGTGAGTTTGGGTGGGACGCTGTTCAGAGGATTATGTGAACTTGATGGACCAATTGGCCTGCTTCCATATTGTAGGGTTTATGATTCTAGCATGGCTATGCTTAATGAGGAGCACTCCTGGCATTAAAAAACATTGTGAAGTTATCTAGAAAATTTGAATTTACTAGGTTACCAGTGCCTTTGCATTTTCTGTCAACCCCTTTAATCATAACCCCTTCAGTCACTAGAATAGGTTTCAATTATTTGATGCTGAGATCAGACCAAATTGGATACAAGATGGAGCCACAAAACTACCTAATTTTAGTTGGGTATGACTGTGTACTTAAGAAACACTAACTTTTCCTTAGCTTGATGTAGGGGTTAGCTTAAACAATTCATCCAAGCTCAACTACTATGACTCAGTGGAGAACCCTGAAGCAGCATTTTTTAAGATTATGGTAGCAAGGAATCAGATTTAACAGTAATCAGGAAATGTCAGAAAAGAATGGACAACAGGTGAACCGAATGCAATTGCTTTAAAGTGGACTAATTGAACATGTACGCTATGCTAGCATATTATATGTCTGTTTAAAGAGTTCTTGATTGGTGCAAACAGCTTCAACAAGAACTTGGGTACAGATAGCTCTCTTAACATTCCAAGACATCCCATGGTCCTGAAGTGATTGAGAGTCTGAACATCTAGAATTTAGAAAGGTTTAGGTTAATGACCAAGGATGCAGTTTGAGAAGAGCACGGGAGGAATTTGAAGATGAGGAGAATGTGCAAGGCCAGTGAGTTTACTTGGGGACTTCCTGATGATGATTGAAAATTCTGCATTAATTATGATTTACAGCATTATATAATACAGCAGTGCGAAGACATAATCTGGAATTTAAGACAGGAGAAAGTTATTAACAAGTGTAAAAGCGTGGAGGGATTTGTGAAGGAGACTGAGAATATTAAAATAAATATGCGGGAGGAATGATTAATCTATGGAGATTAGTGAGAAAATATTCCTGAAGGTGCTGAACATGTAGATAATGTTGTTAAGAGATACTTGGAATAGTTGGTCTGATGAGCTGAGGCACGGAATATAAGAACAACGGAGATTATGCTGGAATTGTACAAAACACGAGACAGGCCATAGCTGGAGTACTGTGCGCAGTTCTGCTCACCACATTATAGGATATATAGAGAAGATAGGGCAGAGATTTAAAATGATATTGCTTGGAATGAAGGATTTTACTTATGAAGAAAGATTGGATAGACTAAAGTTTCTTTCGGAAAAAGGAGGCTGAGGGGACACCTAAATGAAGTGCCTAAAATTATGATTAGTCTTGTTAGAATGAGTAGGAAGGCCCTAGCCCTCTTAGTTAAGGGGTCCCTACCTGTGGAAGCACAGATTAAAGGTAAATGGTAGGAGGTTTGGGAGAAATTTGAAGGGTAATTTCTGCACCCAGTGGGTAGTGGGAATCTGGAACTCACTGCCTGAATGGATGATAGATAAATCCACACAATATTTAAGAAGAACTTTGAAAAGCACTTAAAGTTTACAGACTAAAAGCCAGAAAGTGGAAATGGTTGGATGGCTCCTTGTTAGCTAACAGGAAGAAGGTGGGCTGAATGGCCTTCTTCGAGGCTGTATGTTTCTGTAATTCTGCAGGTTTGGGCAAGGAAGGCAGAGATGATGTGAATCCTAAGAGATGTCTCCCTCAAGGCTTCCGAAGGCCAGCCAGCAGCCTTCAATATCTGCAAGGAATTTCATTCCAGAAACTGATTCAGTAATCGATGGATCCTGTAGGTGTGTAGTCAAGGCATCTGGCTACGTTTACATTCCCATGTTTTACAGCCCCCAGTGTGGCTTCAGTAATGGACTCTTGTTGACAGACAGCATTCCCTCTCAGTGGTGGGGGGGGGGGGGGGGGGGGCATGCATATGCTTTGAGGGTCCAGGCACGATGATTGCCGACGCTATTTGAAGCATTGACTTCTGGTTCTGGAGCTAACTTGGGAGGTGCACATGGAAGAAAAAGGAAATTAATGGTACTTTGGTGGCAAGAGCTACCCATTAAAGAAATGGTCAGTGGCACCGATGAGAAATCAATAACAGATTGGGACAACATCTCTGAGCAGACCATAGGCCTCCTCAAGCTGAAGTTTTAGGTGTCAGAATCACATCAGTTGAAGTGGCTTACTTCGATATCTCCAATAAATATCTCATGGTTTGCGGTGATCTGTTGAATTTGCACAACCTGATGCTGCAGAGAAGGCAGCCTCTGGCCATTGGGGGATTGCAAAGTGTGAGGCATCCTTAGACATACAAGAATAATGATGAAGCTGATGACAGCTGCTGCATTCTGAAAAATACGAGGTGTCACAATGATGTAGGTGCAAGAGAAGCTCTGGAGGCACTTACATATACGTGATTAAGATGAGCCTTCCTCCATCATTTCTCCACACAAATAAATGTCCACTTTCATGTTTCAGTTTTGATCTTTACCTCAGTTGTAAATCCAGATATTCCTGCACTTTCAGACAGCCTCCACCAACAGGTGGAAAAGTCGAGAAAGCAAATAAATGATTGAAAACAGCCAGTGGCACAAACAATAACAATCTCTCTTCACGATCTATTTACCTGGGAAGCCCAAATGCATCTAATAGGTTTCCTTATATCATGCGATCTCCCTTTGCCTGCAGCCACTATGGAGGCAGCGGTTGATCATGCTGCCGCATAGCTTGGGGTGACCTTGACAGCCGTTCTCTGGCTACTTGAGTCCTGGCCCAGCACTGCATGATGAGGGAATCTGGCAAAGGTATAGAAGCCTCCTCTTCACTGCGGCAACTTGAGGCATTAGTGTGACTGGCAGAGGGGATAGGAGCCACTATCTACCTTTGGAGCTTTCTTAGATGAGCTAACTCCATGTGCATCATTGGCTGTCCCTCAGAATGCACACACACATCTTGAATGAATGAATGAATGAATGATTTTTTTGTCATGTGCATTTTACATTAAGAATACAATAAAATACAGTGAAAAGCTTTCATTTGTCACCATGATTCAGGAAACAACCTTGGAAATAGAAGAAAACATGCCATTGGGGACTGTCACAAGGCACTTTATTTTTCCTTGCTCTGTTCTGCTTCTTTGGATTGTTTCTGTTCACCACCCACCTGCCGGTAGGAATCTCGAGTACCGTCTTCATTAGGCAATGAAAAAAAAAGACAGATATGGAGGCAGAGATTCATCAGCATTAGTGCAAGGTCTACATTAAAACTGCAGGACATATTGTTTTAAATAGAAAACTCATGTGTCACAACCTGCCATGCGAAAGTCCTCTGTGGGGAATTTGATAGGACTGATTATACGACAGTAAAGAATTTACAGAACATTGTGAGAAAAAGAATAAATGGTGTACAGATAAATCAGAATTTTTGTGGTGTATTGTATTTCTTTGATAATTGCACTACACCTCTATTTGGATAATAATAAGCACGACGTGAAGCAATGTCACTTTAGCGATCAGCTGGATTCAATTATGTTAATGTTACTTCAGTTTCACATTGAAATTAAAATATCAAGTGAATATCACATCTTTTTTATATGCCACAAGGTAAGCTTGACTAATGCATTAATTTGCCCAAATATTATTTACAGCCACCAATCCATGTTCTGAATTGTTTCTCCAACACTTGAGCAGAAGTTTCCATCATGGAGTCTAAGTAGGATCTCAGGGGTGTTTGGGATTATCATCTCCATTTGGGGCCAGAGCAAGGTTCCTAGTACAATCACATAATCTTCTGCTCATTACTTATGCATGAGAGTTGTTTCAATGGTGATTCTTGTGGGACAGGGTCAGGATAGGTGTTTTTGGTCCAGCTGAAAACTTCTAGGGTCGGAAGTTCAGGAGCCACAGTTATAGGTTACCTGAAAAGCACTTTATTCACTGCAAAGCCACAGCATCAGTGTCTGTTGGCCATCCCCAAATCCCCCTTTGGAAATGTCTCACACTACGCAGTCCCAAGATACATCAATGGCTCACTAGATATTCTGGTCTAGACCACCAGGAAAGAAGGGATGTTGTCTTCCCCAGAGATGGCAGCTGGAAGCCCTACATTAGATCCAGGCAGCCTGGAGTAGGATCACAGCACAGGCCAACCCTAGTGGCCCCCACAGGAGAACTCGGATCTACAGCAGGGAGAGAATACTCTCCTTTGCTGAGGGTAATTGGTGCCATATATTCACTCTAAGCTGGCACTCATAGAGGCATCACTTGGTCTAAGTTCCATCTGCCCCTGATCTGACCAATCCATCTACTGTATATCTTTCTAAAACCTAAGACATTCTTCCTCACTCTCAACCACCCAGTCAATCTTCATGTTATCTGCAAACTTTCTTATCAAATCCAACATTTTGTCCTACACCATTTAGATGTGTTAGAGTTGATGTTGTTTCCATTTCAGAAAGAAGCTGGTTATAGCTACAAGCCTCAGCATCATGTGGAATATGTGCACTGAATGGCTCACAGGAACATCATACTGTCAATGTTCTATGTGTGTACTCTCTATTCACTTAGATTAGATTCCCTACAGTGTGGAAACAGGCCCTTCGGCCCAACCAGTCCACACAGACCCTCCGAAGAGCAAGCCACCCAGACCCAGCTCCCTCTGACTAATGCACCCAACACAGCCTCAGACTAATGCACCCAACACAATGGGCAATTTAGCATGGCCAATTCACCTGACCAGCACATCTGTTGGATTGTGGGAGGAAACCAGAGCACCCAGAGGAAACCCATGCAGACATGGGGAGAGTTTGCAAACTCCACAGAGACAGTCGCCCGAGGCTGGAATCAAACCTGGGACCCTGGTGCTGTGAGGCAGCAGTGCTAACCACTGAGCCACCGTGCCGCCCCTACGTACTGGGTAGGTCTCAGGACCTGGCACCGCTATGTATCACACATGCTTTCTAATCATACCCAATGCTTCTGTCTGCACAACAATATCACCCACCACAGGAGTGAATGGATCCAGGTTGGTGGTGGGGTGCTGAATATATGCATCCTTGCCCCTGTCAAGGAGAATGTACAGAGCTAGCAGTGGAAGACTATAATTGTGTCTGTGCTGATAGAGAAACAGGAGTGTCGCAGGAAGACAGAGGGGAAGCCTTTCTGCTGTTCTTGATGTACAAATCATGAGAGATGTTTGCTTACATGAAGGACTGTCCACTCCAGGCACGAGCAGCAATTACAAAGGGTGGAAACACAGGATGCCACAACCTCTTCCCACTGTCCCCTATCTTAAATGTGGTGGATGTTTGAAAGTAATCTGGAGGGTTGTTCTCTGTTAACCTTGTGTGATGGATATAACTCTGAATTTCCGGGAAATAGCCCATCTTAAAGCTAAAAATCACACAACACCAAGTTATGGTCCAACATGTTTAATTAAACCTGTTGGACTATAACCTGATGTTGTGTGATTTTTAACTTTGTACACCCTAGTCCAACATCGGCATCTCCAAATCATCTTAAAGCTAGTTTCTCGTTGTAGTAATTCTGCATTCTCCTCTTGTTCAGCTTGAAACTCTGATTGGCCTAAGCAAGAATCACTTTTTCTGCCATTGAAATTGTGAAAGCACCATTTCCAGGCCAAGGCAAGTGGTATCGATTTCCAATATGAAAGGAAGTTGGAAATTTAGGTGGAGAAGTGCAGGTAATGAGACGAATATTAGCTTGAGGTGCAAAAGGAGTCTTCATATACTGAGGGTCAACTCCCAGTGATGCTTCATGAAGTATAAGGTCTTGTGCATCCTCACCTGCCCACTCCCACTGAATTCTGTGATTTCCTCAGAAATCAAGGAGTGGGCAGGTGAGGATGCATAGTCTTGCGCAAACCTCTGATTGCAACCTGTAGACCCCAATCAGATCCCTCCCTGTTTTAGCCTGAGGCCACTCCCCTCCTGCACTGACATTTTTTTTATTGCCAGCAGTGATGCCTTTCTTAGTGACAAAGTACCTGAGGCATGATACTATTGTCTTGAAAAGCTGGTACTTGTCTAGTTTGTCTTTCAAGTTAAACTGCAAAACGTGGGTCGAAATAGGGCCTAGAATTGCAATAGTCTCCTTACATGTCAAGCCGAAGATGAATATGTCATATGGATACACAAGGAGGGACTGGAAATTGATTGCCAAAAGGTTTATCTATCACACTCATGAAGGCAAGCCCGATTGATATTCTTGTATATTCGTAAAGTCCCTTGATGCCTATTCAAAATGCCATCTTTTCAATGTCTTGTTCAGTGATGGTTATAACTCTGGTCAACCTCAAGACAGCAAAATACTTTGTATTCAAAGTTCAAGATGAGTTCAAAACTAGTAGGGGCATATTTTTAAGGTGACAGGAGACAGTTTTAAAAAGGACATGAGGGGTAACAGAGAGTGGTTCCTGTGTGGAATGAGCTGCTGGAGGATGTGGTGGATGCAAGTATTGTTATAACATTTAAAAGAAATTTGGATAAGATCATGAATAAGAAAGGCTTGGACGGACATGAGCCAAACACAGGTAGATGGGTCCAGTTTAGTTTGGGAACATGGTCGTTGTGGGACTTGTTGGACCAAAGGGTCTTTCCATGCTGTATGACTCTATGACTATTTTCATAATTATCATTGATAAAACTTATGGACTTGAAAAATTCCTCGCATATTTATCGAATGACAGATCTTTCTATTAAGGTAAATTTCACATTGCTTTAAAAAATTCTACCTTTATCTCATCTGTATGTCTAAATTTTGTTTTATTCTCTATAAAATATATTAAAATGTGGAGGATTATAATCCTAACTTCCTGGTTTGATGGATGTGAGAATTCATTGATGTAATTAGCTGATTATCCTGCTTGATGATATCACTCGTCCTGCTGCCTCAAGATTCCCAGTTTAAAATTAATATTCACGGGTAAATCTACTCCATGGAAATCTTTGTGAATAGCTTTCTTAGAGAGTCAGTGATCGTACTTTGCTGTTGATCACAAAATCTGGGCTCATTATGCCTTCAGGACTTTAAATCTGATTCCCAGCCGTTAACTTCCTTCTGTTTCCTGACTACTATTTCAGATGAATCTATTTTGTACACGATGTGTCCTAACATCTGCTCGTTTGGCAGAATGTCAATTTTTGTTTGCCTAAAGTTCTATTCAACATCTTTGAATGTTTTATTACACAAAAGATGATTTAAATGCCAACTGTTGTTTCTTTTGAAGTTTTTGGATAGTACAGCAATTAAACCATTATCTAATTGGACAAAAAGACCAACAGTCAAGATGTCAAAGCATTAAATAGATAATTCAAATTTCAACCAGTTTCAACATACCCAATAAATAATTTAGAAACACTAGAGGGCAAAATTCACATTTTAAATCTCCAGCTCAGCATTGGCTATACCTAGATGCAGACAGCATAAGTAATACCATTAACAACTTTATCTAAAAATCATATGTTACAGATGCAATTAGTCTCTTGCTACTTTGAGGTTTCAAATTACATCTAGGTTTGTAACCTAAGTTAATTAGTAATGAGAAGTATTTTTTTTTAGCAAGATTAGAATTTTTCGTTTCCATTCAGAGTTATTCTACTTTTGATAAAATAGCTACTGTCTGTGAAATAATTCCATTTATGTGGAAAATACTTTAATTTGATCCTGGATATATGTGGCCCTGACAAGGCTGAGTTTGCTTGCAATGTGTAATTCCCCTGAAGATGGTGATGAACCTTCTGTTTGAACTGCTTCATTCTTTGCGCTGATGGTATTTTCCTTGTGTTTGGCATGTAATTCCAGGATTTCAACTCATGCTGTTAGAGAAATGGCACTTTATGTCCAAATTCCCATATATGAGTATTTGACTTTCTTATGGTACAAATAATTAAACTGAAAGGTGCTTTTGGATTAAGTTTGGCAACTTGTTGCAGCTCATCTTGTGTATTATGGAGCGGCTTCAAAAAATCTGGTGATAAGTTACAGAGTGCTCCCCGTTTGCTTTGGTCTTGATGTAGCTGTCCCTGTTAAGTTTCATTTTATTGCAATCCTCAGGAGTTGGTACTGTGGGACTCATACAAGGTGACACCATTGAAAGGCAGAGGGGAGTCATTGTACCTTTCTGCAAGTGGTCACAGCCCTCTATTTTTGGGACAAAATGCTTTCTGCATTTATAAGGCCAAGTCTTGAATTTTGATCAGGTCATGTTGCAGACTTTTTGGGACTGATTCATTAACAGAACAGTTGGAATGAGGCAGAACACTGGTATCATTATTGAACAAATTTAGTGACTACCATGACACAGGAAGGGCTATTAATGAGGCAGTTGAAGATGGTTGGATCAATAATGTTTTACTGAGGAACTGAGGGCTCTTCTGGCACACCTCTGAGCCAGGAGGCCTGGGTTTAATACCCAGCAGCTCCAGAGGTATTTAATAACATTCCTGAGCAAGTTGATTAGAAAATATCTTTACTGAGGAACTGAGGACTCATGACATAGTGATAGTATCTCTGAACCAAGTAGCTTGGGTTCAAATCCCACCTTCTCCAGAGGTGTACAATAATATACTTGAACAGTTTGAGTAGAAAATGTCTGAATTACAAACACTGAAAGGGATTCTCATTGATGCTCCTTGTAAGCTACATACAGCAACCTAGAAGTTACCATACAGGTCACCTTCTTTAACTTACTGAGGAACTGCATTATGTTTTTTGATTTTCTCCTTTTTTTTGTATCTTATATCATGCTATCTTTCCTCTCGATTTCTGTTGGCTTCATAGTGCCATTTTCAAACTAAGTGCTGTCTTAACTTTGATTGCAGCTAGCTTAATATTTCCTTTACTAATAGCTTGTGTCCATGCCTTAACAAGGTTTGCAATCACGTGGTTATGGTGGAACACAACTGAGCATTGGCAACTAAAGTACTGATCAGTAGCCCTTATTTTATTTTGATGATTCCTTCCATCATGTTGTCCATGTTTGGAAGGAGACCCATAAGTTGTAATTGGATGGATCAGATTTCTCATTTGTTTTTGTGTACAAGAGATATATGGTAAATATCAGTGTCATAGCTGCAACAGAACAGCTTGGCTAGATGGGTTAGCTAGTTATGATGTACAGATCTTCGATGCTAGAACCAAGATATTGTCAGGTCACACAGTTTAATGCATTCATCACTTCTTAACCACAGCCTTGTTGCTTGCATTCACGTGCTGGGCTCCACCACAATCAAGGATGGGTAGGGTATTATAACATTCATAACTTGTTTCTTGTTTAGTAACTACCTGCATGTTTGATTGGATACAATTAGGTTACAGAGCTTGGTTGAAATCTATTTAACTTCATTATCATTTACTATAATCTAACCTTCATTATAGCCCTGGTCCAATCATGGACAAAAAGGCTGAACTCAAGAGGAGAAGTGAGGGACACTTCACATTGGACGGGGTGTAGCACCAAGGAGACAAAGTAAAATTGATTCCAATGGGAATAAAAGGGAAAACCCTCTGATTGTTGAAGGCATACCTAGCAGAAATACTGCTGAATGTGACGGTGGGAAGACAATCATCTCAGCACCAGGACATCACTGCAAGTGTTCCTCAGCACAGTGTCCTCTGCCAAAATATTTTCAACAGCTTCACCAATGACTTTCACTCCATTTTAAGGTTAGAAATGGGGAAATTTGCTGATGATTGCATAATGATCAGCTACACTTAGGAATCCTCAGATGCTGAGGAGGATAGAGGGTATGAACTTTCAGACTTGGACTGATAAGTCACAAGTAACATTCATGCCACACAAGTGCCAGGCAATGGCCATCATCAACAACAGAATTTAACCATAAGCTCTTTACGTTCAGTAGCATTCCCATTTATGAATAGTGCACTGTTAACATCATGGTGGTGATTAATAATTAATTATAATTAATCAGAAACTAAACAAAACCAGCTATATAATATTAAGGCTATGAGAGCAAGTCAGAGACGGAGATTCTGTTGTAAGTAACTTACTTCCTGGTTCCTCAAAGTTTGCTCACCATCTACAGGTCAGAAATGTGATGGAATATTTTTCACTTGTTCAGATGATTGCAGCTCCAACTGCACTCAAGAAGCTCATCATCAGCCAGGACAAAATAGCCTGTGTGATTGGCACCCCAATGAACATTTTCACCATTCACTCCCTCCACGAACATTGCACAAAGGCAGCAATACATACCATGCAAGATGTACTGCAGTAACACAATAAAGCTCCCAAGATAACACTTTCCAAATCCATGATTTCTACCACCTAAAAGGATAAGAGCTGCAGATACATGTGAACACTTCTATCCACGTTCCCTTCCAAGACACACACTGTCCTGACTTCTAACTGTATCACTGTTCCTTCAGTCTTGCTGAACCAAGACTCTGGAACTCCTTCCTTAACAGCATTGTGTATGTTCCTACACCACACGGATCACAGTCGTTCAAAAAGGGAGATCATTTATTACCCATCACCTCAAGGGCAACTGGGGATGGGTGATAAATACTTACCTAGCCTTACCTCTGCCTATATCTTTCTCTTTTTGATGTTATGTCTTTAGATAGTCTGGCATGTTAGCTTGATTAGATTGGTTTGACAACTATTGATTTTGGTACATCTTTCTATACCCTCCATTGATCCAGAATTGGTCTTCCAATTTGAAAGTGATGGGAAAGAGGGGGATTGGTTGGACAAATGTTGATAAGTTATGGTGATATGGAATTTTGCTGCTCTGTATGGCTTGCAAACCTCGTGGATATCCATTTTTACACTGTTGGATCTGCCCTTAGGCTTCTCCCCCATCTATGATGGCTGGAGGTGGGATGGGGATTGCAGAATCTGGAACCAAAGGTATCACTATGGATACAGGTTGTTAGCTGACCGACCTGTGGGATTATTCCTGCACCTTATAAACCTGCACTAAACTTTATTGAGTAGTTTGAAGATCGATCTTGTAGTTAGAGTTGGAGATCCTGGTTTTCAAGGTAAAATATGTGGTGGGAAGGAGGGAGACTGAGATGTAGGATTTGAGAGGAGGATTAGTAATGAGAATACTGCCATCTTGAATAGGTTCAATCTTAGCATAGACCATGGCTTGACCAGGCCTTCTGATAATAGCCAGTATCATCTCCTCCACAGGGAGCAGAACATACAAGTGTACCTCTGTCCTGTAATTAGTTCCCATTCTCTATGGTTCTGCAATATTTTCCATTGCAAAGAGGGGAAATGTGTAAATGAATACTATGCAGCTTGTTTGGGTGATGGCAGAATAGTTGCAAGTGTAAGCAAATTATGAGATCTGATTGTGAAAGAATTGTGAGATTACAATAGTGCTAGGTGTGTGATGTATGCTAACACATGTGAATATAAGGTATGAGTCTTAGAGATGGTGATAGGTGATAATGCAAATGTAATGAATTGAGCAGTTGCTGAGGCAGATAGTGTAATTGTAAAGAGACAAATTGTAAATGCAGTCAATGACCTTGGCTACTCATGCCAGGTTATTAAGCTTCTTGTGACACTGCATTCAAGCCCTTGGGGCTAAACTCTGAGTTAGATCTTCAAAATTATCTCTTCCCATTGATTGCTTACCATGTTTCAGGATGCCCTCATATCTATCTTACAGGTACAGGATAACTGTCTTCTTTCGACTCACTATGTGAATAATTCCATGGCAGCTTCAGAAATCTTGGTGCATTCCCTCTCTCATGGTCAATCGTTAGTTTTTGTTCAGAATAATACAGTTCCTTCAGCAGCCATATACACTTTCCACTTGGGACCAGGACAGATTAGTTAAGGAAAAGGCAAGGTCAAGAACTGAGTTCAGGCTTGGGTTTCTTTATCACACTCTTTATTGCATATTACGACTAAAGACTAATGTGTGCAGTATTTAGGATACAGCAGAGTCAAAAAGCATGGTGCTGGAAAAAGCACAACAGGTCAGGCAACATCTGAGGAGCAAGAGAGTCGACATTTCGGGCATGAGCCCTTCATCAGGAAACTTCGATTCTCCTACTCCTTGGATGCTGCCTGGCCAGCTGTGCTTTTCCAGTGCCATGCTTTTCGACTCTGATCTCCAGCATCTGCAGTCCTCACTTTTTCCAGATACAGCAGAGTCCAATTTTACTGCTACATTACTGAAAGACTACTTTTCACCCAGCGGGTTGTGAATCTATGGAATTCCTTGCCCAGTGAAATAGTTTAGGCATCCTCAATAAATGTCCTTAAAGCTAAGATTGGTAATTTTTTGAGCAGTAAAGAAATTAAGGGTCATGGTAAGAGGTGGGTAGGTGGAGCTGAGGCCATGAGAAGATCAGCCATGATCCTATTGAGTGGCGGAGCAGGCTCGAAGGGCCAGATGGTCTTCTCCTGCTCCTAGTTCTTATGTTCTTATGTTCTATAATCCCTATTGTCAAATACTAATTTGTCCACTCCACGTTCTTCGTTGCACATATTTCTAACATTCCCGAGGCCTAATGCTCCAAATGTTTCTTTCCTTACTTTTTTTAACTTCAACCACACTGTGCTATTTATGCCCACTCAGGAGCAGACCTATCATCCTGTAGCCTACCACAACAGTCACCAAGATTAATCCTCTTGCAGTTTAAAGTAGTGTTTATGGAATTTTTTTTACAATCACCCAAGAACAGAGTATTTAACATTTTCTTGTGAAGGAATCATCTGAACAATGCAGCAATCCCTCAGTACTGTGCTGGGGTGTCAGCCTAGATTCTGGGTAGTGATTTCAACTCAGAACCTTACAATTAAGAGGCCAGAGTGACACAAACTCAGTAAACAGCTGACACCCAGCAGCAAATGAACAGCATTACAGCATAAGCTGCATGTAACAATCTTGATAATGAACAGGTAGCACAAAGATGGCCTATTGCCGATATTATATTGAACATGTGAGAGGAATCACACATCATAATCTCTGTGCCTGTTTTAGTAGTTACCCAATTTGGCTTCTTTTCTCTTATCAGCTCTATTAAATTCAAGGATACAAAGATTTGTGCGTAGTAAATGTAATGTAAATTGTGTTGTAAAGGAAATATAATTTATCAGACAAAACTTGACAGGTCACCAATTTATTGTCTATCCTGAAATAATGAATATATAATGCAAAATCATTGCATATATTTTGGCTAATGTTGGAACCTTACAAGTCCAGTTGAAAATCAGAGTGCAGCTTATTAATAATCAACTGTCATTGGAAAGGATTTCCTGAAACTGTTTCTCTTGCCATGGGAAACTTTCTTCACAGTGGCAGTATACTGTAGCTAGGACAGTTTTTTTAATCCCAAAACTGACTTTGATGGGAAACCTAATAAATTTAAGATTTTCAGATGGGCGGGCCCATTGTTGGGCATGGATATACGTTTTCTCCTAGGTACCCTTGCAAATTTCTTGAGGCTTTTAGGCCATCAAAGATCTCAATCATAGCACCTGGAGGCAGTACATGATAAGTAACTGAGAAGGAGCCTCATTAAAAAAGTGTCCTGGCAGACATTTAAGACTACTGCTGGACAGTTGTATGTGTAGGGGTGGGAGAACCTCTTTAGTGTGGGTGTTGACTGACATGAATGGTCTGTGGGTTCCCCAGGAGCAGCGATGTCCCGGGTCTCCGCCAGGTACTCACCTCCAGTTGACTGCATCAGGAAACCACAGAGCAACTGGAAAATCCCTGTTCTGCAAGTCTCCCACTGCTTTCCTTCCTAATGTTGGAGAAAGGTGATGGCCTTCCTAAATGCACATTGGCTAAATTGGGCATGGAAAATTAGTCCAAAATTTCCTCCATATACTATATTCAATGTTTGAATTTGTGTGTTACCTTTAAATAAACCAATGAAATTACGATAAAATTTATTCTTTGGTTTAGTGTGCACTTAAAAGAATCAAACATGTTCCTTTACCAACCTCGATACAAATTGCACAAGTTTCCTTTTTGACTTTTTGGCTTCAGTTTCTGTTGAAACTTATTCACATGATCATAAATCTACAACTTTCAGCAAAATTGAACAATGCTTTAGAATGGAACTTTTGGTTTTCTTGATACATTTAAGAGCAGTAAACTGATGCAGTTTTATTAATGCAGTTGGTCATGGGCCAAACATTCCATTATAGAATTGTCTGAAAGGTGGAACATAAGACGTGAGCAGCTGTCCCTGGTTCTGCTGGGGTAATCTTTTTGCTGTTTCCTGTTTTAAATGATTATAGCATAGGGTTGATCTGACCTGTGCTTCTGGTTTACTGAATGCTTAGCTGGAGGCCCATCAGTATATATTGATAATATACGGTGTGTTTCACCTTCTCCTCTTAAAGGAATGCTTTACTCATTGTAACAAAGCTGCTGCTGACTCCACGTAAAGACATTATCTATAAGCCAGAGCTGCATAAGATTTGGTTGTATATCTACCTCATGTGTAACAGAGTTCACTATTAAGGAATCCATGTGCTGTCCATAAACAATGTTGCAACTCTGACAAGCACTTAATCTACTTTGGTTTGTCAGCTGCTCACTCACAGAAATCAGTTGGTTTGCTGTGATATCCACTTCATAGCTTATAATGTGCTTTACTGTTTTAAATAAACAAAGCAATAGGGTTAATCAATCCCTGATAAGTGACCGATTATTAGACCATCATTATTAATATAGCATGGAGAACAATGGTGGGAAACGTTGTGCTGATGAGGCTTATCATGCTTAAACATGTGTAAAGACTGTACCTTTTTATTTTTATGTATTTTTGATAGTGGACTGAAATAGAGCAAGGACTGCTTTAAAAACTGAGGATTGGTGAAGGCATTGCAAGACTTTGTAAAAACAAGAGTTTCCGAACACTCAGTGTTAAGTGCTGCTTACTGTGCAATAAGGGGAAGGATGTGTACAATGGGAGATTGGGTCAGCAGTAGGTAGCTGATTGATTAGAGGAATAGTGACCAGTTGTTGATGACAAAGTCTTCCTACCTGCCAGCAATTATATGACAGGCTCCCAGGTAGCTGAACAACTTGTGGTTGCAAATGTTTGAACAGAAGCTGTCAGTCTTCTGAAAAGGAGGGTGCTGATCTTTTTTCTCTGCAGTTAAAAAAAATCCTCAAATCTGCAGCAAGCTAGTTTATTTCCCTTCAACAGTGGCTGTAAATGTTAGCTTGTAACCACTAAGTCAGATAATGTGTAAGTTGTGAACCACTTGCTGTGCGCCTCCAACAGGCAAGTGAAAGTATTTGGAGAAGGAAAAATGAGGAGCAAGTCTGACAATCCAAAAGGGTCATCTTAGCAGACCAATGATAAGGATGGACAGGGACAATTGAACTGCCTTCCCAATCTTTCCATCCACCCATAACACCAAATTTTTCTTTTGTGTGTGTTTTGTAAAGGGTTTAGAGTTTTAATAAATAGAATTATTTGTCAAGCAATCATAATTATTGCAGCTAGAATCTATTCATTTGTAATAAGTTGTAATTCTTGTTAAGTACAGAAACCAGGTCATTTTTTTGTCAATCAAGGTAAATCAAAAGACAGGTAAATTGGGGAATTTTGTGCACTCTGTTAAAGTGCTAAATTTTAATTCTAGGAATTGCAGTGCTTGATTTCCAGTGTGCTACCCCAGTAAGATTAACAAGTCAACAAGCAAGTTAATCTACAGGTAGAAGACACAACTGATAGTCTTAAATTGTACTAAAGGGCATGAATGAAAAATTACACAACACCAGGTTATAGTCCAATAGGTTTATTTGGAAGTACTAGCTTTTGAACGCTGCTCCTTCATCAGGTAGCTGTGGAGCAGGATCATTATTCACAGAATTTACAGCAAAAGATCACAGTGTCACCAACTAATATAATATATTGAAGAAACCTAGATTGCTGTTAAATCTTTCATTTTTTAGAATGGGTTGCAGATTTTGGCTAATATGTAAATCCTAGGACATCTTCCAAGTCATATTCTTGAGACAACCTAAGGTTTTATAAAAAAAAGGTAACATTTCAGCTCAGTCAATGCATTAAAGAAGTGAGGTTCTAGTCCACCTGTATCCTAATCTTCAGTCAGACTGGTTCTATTTCCAAAGTAGGAATTTATAAAATGTTACATGGATTGACTGCTTGCACTGACTGCCTGAAGATTGTTTGCTTTTTGAACAAGATAGAATGTATCTGCAATTACAATTCTGCAAATGCAAGTTCACCCCATTGACTTATATGTGCATGTGTGAGGGAGTGTGATGGGGTGAGAGAGAGAGAGAGAGAGAGACAGAAGGGGAGAGAGAGAGAAAAAAAAGTGTGTGTGTGTGTGAGAAAGAGTATGTGCATGACAGAGGGTCAGCGTGACTGTGTGAGTATGTAAGAGTGTGTGTGAGAAAGAGAGAGAGTATATAGTGTAATGTGTAGTGTGACATGAACCCAAGGTTCCTATTGAAGCCATCCTCATGGGTATTGAACTTGGCTATCAGCCTCTGCTTGGCCACTCTGCAGTGTTGTGTATCCCAAAGTCCGAGGCTGAATGTGCCTGACTGTTAAAGTGCTCCCCGACTGGGAGGGTACACCCTTGTCTGTTGATTGTTGCACAATGTCCATTCATCCAATGTACCATCCTTACATGCAGCATATGAGATAGACAACATTGGCCGAGTCACATGAGTACCTGCCGCGTACACGGTGTCCCACCATGTAATGGTAGTATCCATGTCGACAATCTGACACATCCTGTAGTTGTTGCCGTGGCAGGGTTGTAAGGTGTTATGGGCGATGTTATCCTGAAGGCTGGGCATATTGCAGCGAACAATGGTCTGTTTAAGGTTTGGTGTTTGTTTAAAGGTGAGAAGTGGAGGCATGGGGAAGGTCTTGGTGAGGTGCTTATACTTATCAATAATGTGTTGCAGGCTGCGAAGAACATGGCGTAGTTTCTGTGCTCCCAGGAATTACTGGACAACGAAGGATCCCCTATCAGATGTATCCTGTGTCTGTATCCTGAGGAGGACATTCTGGTTGCTCGCTGTGGCACATTGGAACTGGTAGATTGATGAGCTAAGCATTGTACCCTTATAAGGGTATCCTTCAGCACCTTCAGGTGTCCGTCGCATTCCTGCATCTTTGCTGCACAGGACCTCCAACCACCATACACCAAATATATTGACATTTTCTTCCTCTGGACTCATGGCGAGGAGTCACTGAAACAACGACACAGTGATATCAATATGTTTCAACCCACCATCAGACTGAACATGGACTACTCTTTGGAATCAATCTCATTCTTGGTCACATGCATCTCCATCAAGGACAGGCATTTCAGTACCTCACTCTACCATAAACTCACGGATAACCTTATGATGCTGCACTTGTCTAGCTTCCACCCTAAATATATTAAAACAGCCATCCCCTGTGGACAAGCCCTATGCATACACAGGATCTATTCAGATGAGGAGGAGCACATTGGACACCTGAAGGTGCTGAAGGACTATACACTCTCTCTCTCTCACACACACACATGTGCGCACGCAGACCTCGTCACATACACATGCTCTCTCTCAGACACACACACATACATCCACCACACTCACATCCATGTACACACCCTCTCACAGGCTTATACTCCATCACATTCAAGTACACACTCTACCAAGCATGCACACACACAAATACACACTCTCAGATGCACACGCTTGCACACAGTCACACACTCCCTCTCTCTCCCTCACATGCACACGCAGAATTGTAATTTGTAACTGCAGATACATTCTGTTTTGTTCAAAAAGCACACAATCTCAGGCAGTCAATGTAGGTCACATTTTATAAATTCCTATTTTAGAAATAGAACCAGTCTGACTCAAGATTGGGATACAGACAGACTCTAACTTCACACCTTTAATGCATTGTCTTAGCTGAGATGTCACTTTTTAAAAATAAAATCTTCAGTTAGCTCGAGAATATGACTTGAAAGAAGTTCTGGGATTTACATATTAATGAACCTAAACCTGCAACCCATTATAAAAGATGAAAGATTTAACAGTAATCTAGGTTTGTTCAATGTATCGTATCAGTTACATGACACTGTGTCTTATGATCCTGCTCCACGGCTACCTGATGAAGGTCCAGCTCTCTGAAATCTAGTGCTTCCAAATAAACCTGTTGGACTATAACTTGATGTTGTGTGATTTTTAACTTTGTCCTCAACATTATAAAGTATATGAGACAACCCTCGATGCCTTTGTTTGTTACAGCATACAAACATGTTGATGACAAACAAACTGGTAAGTGGACAAACCTCTGTTGAGAGGCCAGTATAACTCAATTGAGGAAGATAGTTAAAGATAGAGTTACCACAGTCTTACCGGACCATGAGCCTAGTACAGTTGAGGTAAAAGTAAAGAACATTAGATAGAGAGATGACTGGTGACGGTTTAACTTAAGGGTCACCGTGCTTCAGGTGAAGCGAGAGTTTGAGAAGGAGAATTCTTTATAGTAACCTCAACTAGTGAAGGAACTGAACCCACGCTGTTGATATCCCAGACAAGCTGTCCAACCAACAATATTGACCTCAGAAGATAGATAATTAAAGTTGGTACTGGATTTATAAGAAGAAAGAAAAAAAATCAAAGGCATTTTGCCAGAATGCCTAACACAATTCAAGTTGTTTAAATAGTGTTCAGAGTTATGGGTTCTAGATTCAAGTATATTTGATGTAGAAAAGCAAGCCATTGTGTTTTGTTTAGCAACTGGGTTGAAAAGTCTACACAGACTTAACATTAATATCTGAAAGAGCTAAAAGGTCCCCAAAAATTGCAGACCACATTAGAAAATCAATTCAGTCAGATACAAGCTTACATAATCCAGAGACAATATCTTTTAGACAAAAGTTGACATAATCCATAGGCTACTTCACGAGCAACTGCAGAGATTTTTCAGATGGGGAAACCAACAAACATAATTGGTGAGTTTTTGGTCTCATCAACTCCCACAAAGGCTTTTCAAAATAACTTGAGAGACAAATCAAAAACATGATGAAGTGAAGAAATACTAAAAAACGGCAAAAGTAAAGTTAGCATAGTCTTACAAGATCATAGAGCTGTTCTCTTGTTAGAGAGACAAGACTAGTGGTGGTTTAACCTGATGTCACCAGCCCTCGGTGAGGGGAGAGGTCGAACAGGGGAGTCCTTCGTTGTAACCTCAGCCACTGCAGAAGTTAACCCCATGTTGTTGGTATCACCCAGCATTGCAAACCAGCCACCAGTCAACTGCAGCAGACTTTTCAAGAAACACTTGAAAGAACAGAAGGTTTTGCTTTGTTCCAGGATTGTGGAGCTAAAATCTTGGCTCTCCACTGTGGCAAGAAAAGTAAAACTTCAAAAGGAAAAGACTTAGCTCTGAACTCAGCATAAATCCAAACTTCTTTGAGATGATGAAGACTTTAGGGATATCTCTGCTGAGCTCACAAACATGAATGAAGAACTGGAGAAAAGTGGACAAACTACAAGGTCTGTATCATCATTGATTAAGAGGAGGTGTGGTGCAGTGGTTGTGTTACTAGATTGGTAATTCCGAGACCTAGCCTGATGGACTGGGAATGTGAGTTTGAATCCCACAGTGCAGATGAACATAGAACAGTACAGCACTAGAATAGGCCCTTTGGCCCACCATGTCTGTGACAACCCTGATGCTATTCTAAACAAATTCATCTACCTGTACCATATTCCTCTATTCTCTGCCTGTCCATATGTCTGACTAAATGCCTCTTAAACTTGGGTTAAATTTAATTTCAATTGAAGTCTGGAATTAAAATCATTAAATCATTAACCATGGTCAATCATTGTAAATCCATCTGGTTCATTTATGTCCTTTAGAAAAAGAACTCTGTTGTTCTTACTTGCTTTGTCCTACACGTAAATCCAGACCTACTGCAATCTGGTTAACTCCAAATTGGCTCAGCAAGCTATTCAGTCATCTTTGACATGAGACTTCCCAAGCAGGTACTCTACCCCCAGCTTTGAAATAGCAGGCGAGCCACTGGTGGACAGAGGAAGTGCTTCAGTGATACCCACAGGACTTCACTGGCCAAGTATGGCATTCCCATCGACACCTGGGAATCACTGGCCCAGACTATCCAAAGTGGAGGAGGAGCATCCGGGAAGGCATTCTGCACCTTGAATCTTGCCGTCAGCAAAACCAGATGAAAAACAGCATAAGGATTGTGCTGTCATGCCAATGCCCACCCCTTGCCGCAACCACCTTCTGTCCCAAGTGTAACAGAGACTAGGGAATCCATATCGATCTGTACAGCCACCTAACAGACTCACCTTGAGAGTGGAAGAGAGTCATTCTCATCTGTGAGGGACCACCAATGATGATGATGCTTGCTGCATCCTGCTTGGATGTCTTGACAATTGCAAAGCTACATGGTTTCTTGACCTTTCCTATCACAAAAAGTGGTAGTTTTTTGGTATCATCCATGTTGGTGCAAACAATAGCAGTAAAATGTTCCTTATTCTGCTTTCCTACACTATATATTTCATCATTAAAATATTAGTGAGTAATCTGGTAAAAGACAGTCAAACAGTCTGGTTTCAACTGTGTTGAAAATATAATTTGTGCACAATCATTCAGGACGTTGGTGAAACCGCTTTGCAGCCAAATATGTGCCAGTGCTGTCATAACCGCCACTCCCACACCTTTTTTATGTGAAGATGATGCCATGCTTTGTTTTGAATTGATCTAGCTATCCGATACTGTAAGTGAACTCCTTGTAGCCTAGCCTCCTTGCCTGGGTGATTCCCTTTTTCTGCAGGATCAGATCAGAGGTTGGAAAACATTCTGCTCAAACTGCCTTGAACCACAGTAATAGTGTACCTTCAAAGTTGGGAGAGGTTGCTATTCTCATTTCTTCCTTGCTTGTCAAACTGTTCCAAAAATGTTTGCAAATTGCTTCAGAATATTTGACTAATTTGTTGGTGAAATCTTCCAGTCCTTTGTGATGTCCACTTTTTTACTTTTCTGTATAGGTTTCCACTTGCTGTATAAATTTTACTATCTATTTAACACACACTTAACTTTTTCCCAGATTAAGCCATTTAAGCATCCTTTCAAAGGGAGATCTTGATGTCAAATGATGGCTTGCCAATAGCTCCATAATTTTTTGATCTATTGTGGCCTCACTGTGCTCTGATTGGTAGGCAGGTCATATAACAAGCTTATACAGATCCGGCTAGTCAGGAGTTATCAGCTTGGAATTTCAGCATATTACAGCATCATTCCACTGGATTTGCTATTCTGCTGGCAGGAATGTCTGACAACTTTGCTGCAACCAGAGTTTTGGGATGATCCAAATTTGACTTCATGATTGCATTATGCCTGCATTTACATAAGCTCCCACTTCATGACTTTAAAATTGGGGCTGCAGATTCCCAAACTCTGAATACACCTTTGCTGACTACTTGAGAAGCTTGGTCTTGTTGAACACAGTAAAGCAAACTTTTCTACTTTATTTCAGCATGTTCCCCAAAGATAGAAAACAGGCACAGTTAGGCAACCCTTTAGTTTGTTAAACTAGATGTTGCATATTTGCCAAAGCAGCATCTCTTAAAGCACTGATATTTGCTACTCTCTGAAGGGAGATGTGAAAGCTTTGACCTAGAGAAATGTGTACAATGCAGGTTCTTTCAGTGCTCCAGAACTCCTTAGGTCCCTACAGGAATTAAAGATTAGGGCTCTCAACAGTTAAATCTGAGGGAGTGCTACCTGGGTGTAAGTATGTGATTGCAGTCTTGCAGAAAGAAATAGGGTTAAAATGCTCAGCTAAGTGTACTCATCTGTGTGCTTATGAAAGTAGTGAGGCCTATACAAGTTCTATCACTTCTATCCTTCAGAAGGGAGCTTACAATTGGCATCATGTATCTTGGAATTCGAAAATAGATTATCCCAAAGTTGTCACTACTGTAGCATTGATGCTAAAAGCTCTGAGGATGTAAACTTGATTAGAATGGTGCATGCTGACAGCCAGCAAGGAAATGATATTCCATGTCAGTCCAACGTCTCTGCATATTTTCAACAATAGTAGTATATCCTAGGCTAGCAACTGGGAACAATGGTCACCTGGTATTGATTCTGTCACATGTATGGCAGCTTTGTTCCTCAGAGGTACAATGATAACCATGGGAACACCAAGGCAATAATTAACAAGCCATTGCTATGGTGGAGTAGTGATTCAGATGCCTCAGCAAATCAAGGTGTTTCCTTCAATACTGACATCATTGAGTCTCCTATATTACTGTTGTCTGCTGATCCTGCATAATACCTTCTTATCTAAAGGGTTAGACATTGCGCCATCTGCTAAGGACATGCCCACACTGGAGAAAAAGGAGCAACAACAAAACTCCTGCAAGAGCTGCACAACAAGCTGTCAGGGCTATTTGCTATGAGCTTAAGTACACAATTCTGGGATTTTAAATCAGTTGCTTACTTCACATCACCTATCTCTCGCTTCTCTCAAAAGTCTCATTTCCAGAAAGAATCTTGAAGATTCCTTGCCAACTGGTTTAATTCTCAGACTGCAAGAAATATTGCTGTATCTTTGAGTGCTATCCATTTGCATTCCACTTATAGGAAAATAACTGAAGATCAACCACTGGCAGACTCCCAGTTGGATGTTACTTAGATTGAAAACAAAAATAAAGCAGGGTTTAGGGAACACACTTCAGCTTATTCCAAAAGGAATGGGATAACAAGGAAAGTTATTTCATCAAAGATACATTGCTGTCTCTGACTTAAGGGGGGAAAAGGAATTATAAGTTAAATTTACCCTAATCCTCCTTTGTCCATGACGAATGGCATGAAATGGGAAAGGGCTTCAATATTTTTAGAGGCTTCCTGACAGATCTTGATAAAGGAGGTGGAAAGTGGGATTGATGTCCTGGAAAGCAAGGGGAAGGAGACCCTTCAGATACACTGTCAAATGGCTTTGGGAAAAAAAAAGCTATAAAATCAAGAACCAACGGCTACAACTGCAAATTCCATAACTCACAAACTTTGTCAACAATCTTAGCTGCTGATCAAATGACCACACTATACTATTACTCACTTACTAACAATCTCTATCAATCACAATTCAAATGCTACACACGTATGCTTCACCTTACCCTCACACACTTAGCACTGCTCCAAGCCTCTAACCCCTGTTTTAAATATGCATACACATAAAGAATAGGAGCATGAGTAGATCTTATAGCCATTCAAGCCTGAAGCACCATTCAACATGGTCCATTTTCTACCTCAATTTCAGCTTCCTGCAGTATTCCAATGTCTTTTAATTCTTAGTAACCAAAAATCTGTTGATGTCCAGACTGAATATAATCAACAAGCTATGATTATAATCAACAATCTACCCTGTGGGGTAGAGAACTCCAAAGGTTCACAACCTTTTGTGTGATGAAATTTCTCTGCATCTAAATCCTAATGGCTGAATCCTCATTCTAAAACTGTGACTTCATGTTCTAGATTCCCCAGCTATGGGAAATCTGAAATAAACAGCTGGCCTAATGGTGACCATGTAACTTTTTTTATTCTCTCGTGGGATGTGGCTAGGCCAGCATTCATTGCACATCCCTAGTTGTCCTTGAGAGTGTGTATTGAACTACTTTCTTGATCCTCTGTAGTCCATGTACTGTAGGTAAACCCACAATGCTTTTAGAGAGGGAATTCCAGGATTTTAAGTCAGCAACAATGAAGGAATGGTGATATATTTTCAAATCAGGATACTGAGTGGTTTGGAGGGGAACTTGGCGGTGTTTCTCTGTATCTGCTGCCCTTGTCCTTCTCGATGGAAATGGTTGTGGATGTGGGGAGTGTTGTCTTAAATCTTTAGTGAATTTTTGATTGTCATAAAAATCCACCTGGGTCACTAATAGAGTTAAGGGAAGGAAATCTGCCATCCTTACCTAGTGTGGCCTATAAGTAACTCTAAAGCCACAACAACATGGTTGACTCTTAACTGCTCCTGGGTAATGAATGCTGACCTTACCAGTGATGCCCATATCCTGTGAATGAGGTATTAGTAACTTTCTCCTTGTGGATAATCACCTTTTCAAAGAAACTAGCTTACCAAACTTATTCCACTCCCTGTGGAGTAAATATGTTCTTCCCCAGATAACCTGATCACACTGTGCACACAATCCTACATATGGACTCAACCATGATACTACAGCATGACACTCAATGGCACACTTCCCTCCCTGCTTCACAGCAAACCAGTGCACAACCAGAGGGAGCAGAAGCTAACCAGACACCAACAGACACACCTGCATATCCTAATCGCAGGCAACAGACTACTGGCTGCTAGTGAAATGACCATTATGAAAAGAGTTAGTACACAATTTATGTTCCTGAACATTTGGCATTGCATGAACACTTTCCATTAGGCAAGAACAAATTCTCTTTGTTGTAATTGGAGAATCTCTACAAATCATTGGATTTGTAACTAAGCCTATGAGATGCACATTCATCAACATGCTTCTAAATAGTGAATTGAAACATCGGGCAAAGGGACAAATGGAATCAGTGTGCATCTTTGCATGAAGTGCAGCAGGTGAGAACCAGAATTCAAAACAGTAATATTGAATTCAAAACATGACACATTTCCATGACAAAAATACATATTAACCATGGGCTTTCTGGCAGCTTGCCAATGTTAAGCAACATAGCAGAGATCTGTGTGTTTTATCACTTTAAGAGTGACGTCTATTTAAGAAATCTAGCATGCAGGCAAGCCAGGATTGAATGTCATCACATGACCAGGATCGACATTATAGCATCCTTGACAAAAGGAAATGTCTAGAGGTTACACTGTATTGGTTTAACATCTGAGGAGCAGGATAATCGATGTATTTGAAGTCGGCCCTTCATTGGGAATTTGACAGGTTGAGGGAAAGGGCTAAGAGATAAATAGGTCGGATTGGGACTTGGGGGAAGGTGGCTTGAAAGATGATAGGTGGATGCAGGTGGGGGGGGTGATGGTGATAGGTAGGAGCGGAGGGTGGAGTGGAAGTTGGGAAGGAAGGTGGACAGGTAGGACAGTTCAAGAGGGTGGTGCCAAGTTGGAGGATTGGATCTGGGATGAGGTGGGGGAAGGGAAATGAGGAAACTAGCGAAATCGGCATTGGTTGGAGGATCCCTAGGCAGAAGATGTGGCACTCTGCCTCCAGGTGCGGGTGGCTAGGATTTGATGGTGGAGGAGGCCCAGGACTTGCAAGTCCTTTGTGAAATGGGAGGGGAAGTTGAAGTGGTCGGCCACAGGGTGGTGGGGTTGGTTAGTGCATGCGTGTCACAGATGTTTCCTGAAACATTCTGCAAGTTGGCATTCTGCCTCCCCAGTGTAGAAGAGACCACATTGAGAGCAACAGTCACAGTGGATGAGGGGGGTGGATGTACAGGAAAGTCTCTGATGGATGTGGAAGGATCCCTTGGGGCCTTGGATGGAGATGAGGGGGGAGGTAAGGGCACAGGTTGTACACCTCTAGTGGCAGCCAGGGAAGGTGCCGGTAATGGAGAGTGGGTTGGTGGGGACAGTGGACCTAACGAGGAAGTCAGATCTAGCTCTAAATTGACCAACTGGAGACCTTCAAGCAAACAGAGCCCATGTGCCTTCTTTGTCTTAAATATAGGACATAGAACAGTTCACAGGAACAGGCCCTTGGCCCACTATGCTACGCCGACCATGATGCCATTCTAAACTAATTCCACCTGCTTGCACATGGTCCATATCTCTCTATTCACTGCCTGTTCAGGTGTTTGTCTAAAGGCCTCTTAAATGTTGCTATCGTTTCTGCTTTTACCATTTCCCCCCAATGTGTTCCAGGTGCCTACCACCCTCTATGCTAAAAAAAATCTCTCTCACCTTAAACCTATGCCCTAGTATTTGACATTTACACTTTGGGAGAAATGTCTCTGTCTATCCATTCTATCCATTTATCTCGTAATTTTATCAGGTCACCCATCAGCCTCTGACACTCTAGCGAAAACAATCCAAGTTTGTCCAACTTCTCCTTACAGCTAATACACTCCAGTCCAGGCAACATCCTGCACACTGTCCAAAGCCTCTACATTCTTCTCATAGTGTAGCGACAGAACTGCATACAATACTCCAAATGTGGCCTAAGTTTTATACAGCTCCAACATGACTAGCCAAATTTTATACTCAGTACTCCAACCGATGAAGGTAAGCATGCTGTATGCCTTCTTTACCACCTTATCCACTTGTGTTGACCCTTTCAAGGAGGTAGGGACTTGCACTCCAAGATCCCTCTGTATATCAATGATCCTAAGGGTCCTGCCATTTACTGTTAATTTCCTCTTGTGTTTGACCCCCCAAAATGCATTGCCTCACACTTATCCAGATTAAACTCCATCTGCCATTTCTATGTCTGACTTCCAACTAATCTATATCCTGTTGATTCCCTTGACAGCTTTTCTCACTATCCAACTGCAACAATTTTCAAGCCTTCTGCAAACTCACTAATCAGACCACCAACATTTTCATCCAAATTATTTATATTTTTACAAACAAAAGAGGATCCAGCATTGACCTCCAGTCAGAAAAAACCTCACCCCTCCACAACTATCCGCTGTCTCCTATGACCAAGCCAATTTTGTATCCATTTATCAACACACTGTGGATCCCATGTGACTTAATCTTCTGGACCATCCTACCATAAGAGATCTTATCAAATGCTTTAGTAATGTCCACGTAGACAACATTCACTGCCCTACCCTTGGCAATCATCACTGTCTTTTCCTCAAAAAACTCAAATATTTGAGACAAGACCTCATCCACATTGAGCATGCTGACTATCCCTAATGAGTCCATTATTTTCCACATGTGAATAAATCCTCACCCCTCAGAATCTTCTCCAATAATTGTCCTGCCACTGATGTAAGGCTAAATTACCTATAATTTCCTGGATTTTCCCTTTTACCCTTCTTAAACAAAGGAACCACATTGGCGATTCTCTAGTACTCTGGGACCTTACCTCTGCCTAAAGAGGATACAATGATCTCTGTCAAGGCCCAGCAATCTTCTCCCTTGCCTCCCTGCATTTGCTAAGATAGATCCCGTAAGACCCAGGAGTCATATTTACCTTAATATTTTCCAAAATAGTTGTAGAGGTAGTACAATCCCAATCAGCACCAACTTTGCAAAGGTGTTTACACAGAGCCTAGATTTCATTCTTGTGTTTATGAAAATGGTAGCAAACTCCCTTTGCCTACTTGTAAATTCTACCATGATACAGCAACTGATGGCCAATGTCTCAGCTTTCATTGCAGCACAAGTAGAGGCTATTCAACGTCTGTGTACTGCATGGGAAATACACATTGTTGCTGTGCAAGCCCAATCTTCTGCTTCTTAATATCGACATGCCCGTCCATAATCTTACCATCATTCATGTCCTTCTCCTTAATGAATGCTGATGTGAAATACTCATTAAGGACCTCATCCACTTTCTCTGGCTCCACAGATAAATTCTCTCCTTTGTACGTGAGTGGATTTACCCTTTCCCTAATTACCCTCTTCTCTCTAATATATGTACAAATTACTTTGGGATTCCTCGTAATCCTACCTGTCAAGGACATTTCATGGCCTCCTCTAGCTCTCCTAATTTCTTGTTTAGGTTCCATTCTGCTTCCTTTAGAACACAGAGTATTACAGCACACTACAGGCCCTTCGGCCCTTGATGTTGCACAGACCTGTAAAACCAATCTGAAGCCCATCTAACCTACACTATTCCATTTTCATCTATATGTCTATCCAATGACAACTTAAATACCCTTATATTCCTCAAGAACCTTGTCTGATTTCAGTTGTAGAGGTAGTACAATCCCAATCAGCACCAACTTTGCAAAGGTGTTTACACAGAGACGGAATTCCAGGATTTTAACTCAGCAACAATGAAGGAATGGTGATATATTTTCAAATCAGGATACTGAGTGGTTTGGAGGGGAACTTGGTGGTGTTTCTCTGTATCTGCTGCCCTTGTCCTTCTCGATGGAAATGGTTGTGGATGTGGGAAGTGTTGTCTTAAATCTTTAGTGAATTATTGATTGTCTTAAAAACCCACCTGGGTCACTAATAGAGTTAAGGGAAGGATTTCATTCTTGTGTTTCATTCTTGTGTTTATGAAAATGGTAGCAAACTCCCCCTTTGCATACTTGTAAATTCTACCATGATACAGCAACTGATGGCCAATGTCTCAGCTTTCATTGAAGCACAAGTAGAGGTTATCTAACATCTGTGTGCTGCATTGGAAATACACATTGTTGCTGTGCAAGGCCAATCTTCTGTTACACAGCATAGACTACTGCCATCTTCCTGTGGATCAGAGTGTGCAAAGGGATTTTCAGGTTGACACAGTAGACAAGCAAATCATCCTCCAAACGGTTACTCATTGCTAAGGTAATGGCAGTGCTTCCATGGAGCATACCCATGGTGTTTAAGGAAGACACCATTTGTCCTGCAATTTATCCTATTTTCCAATCATGAGGAGGCCCATACTATGATCCAATATGATGTTCATTAATGAAGGGAAGGTAATATGGGGGGGCTATTTAGAAATTGGTAATTGGACTTTGATCACTCAGATAGCAAGGACATGTATAGGTCTTTTCTATCCTTCTTCCTTCCTGCTTACCTGTGAACAACATATAGCTAGTGGCAAGGACTATTCTCTCATGATGGTGAGGGTGGGCAGCATTCAGTAGACTGCTGTAGAGTGCTATAAAGAGAGGGGTCCTGAAGAGTTGTCCAGCTTCCATACAATTTTTAATAAAATCATTTTTCTTCCAAAACACAATAGTATTTGCATCTAACTAATCTAGGCAATAGACAATCTAGGAGATAGTAAGGACTGCAGATGTTGGAAGTCAGAGTCGATAAAATGTGGAGCTGGAAAAGCACAACAGGTCAGATAGCATTGGAGGAGCAGAAAAGTCAACATTTTGGGTCAGGACCCTTCATCAGTAGACAATCTAGACTGACATCTGTAAAAACCATGTTATGGAATCTGCAACTACGAAATCAATTATTGCTACCGATATGGATTCAATAGATGTCAACAGACTTTGAATTATGCAATAAAATCAGTAGCCTTCCACAAAGGAAAGGTTAGAGAATGAATATTTTGGAAGGAAAATTTGCTGCATTTCTATATCCATCTACAAGTTTCATCATTGGAATCACATTTTGGAATTTTAGGGATCCACTGCATTGAGTTTGGAACTTCCACAGCATTTCAGAAGACCTCTATGTCATTGTGCTTATTCAGCCTTTTTTGTCAGCATTTGTTAGTTAACGACAGGTAATGACATTGTTGTCATAAAAAGCTTTTTTAAAGATTATCTTTTTAAAAACAAGATGCCGGCCATAAAAACATTTTCCAGTGCAGCTGGCTGAAAATGTGGATTCAAACACTCCTTTATATCTATAGCAACTACCAGATGACACTCCAGGACATGAAAGGTATATTTGAATTTAATAGATGCCCACAAGTGCAAAGAGATTCCACCTACATGGATAGCCGTCCATTAAGTATTTAATCAACAAGAAACTTGAAGGTGTGAAATCCCATCAATACAGGATGGAATAAGACTGCTGACTCTGAAATAAAGTTATCACAATGCCTTGTTTAGAACATGAATCAGCACAAACAATTGTCATCTTCCCTCCCTATTCAAAAGATAGCAAACTGCTAGAAGCTTAGGGTGTAGGTTTGCTCGCTGAGTTGTAGGTTTGATATCCAGATGTTTCATTACCTGACTAGGTAACATCATCAGTGGCGACCTCCAAGTGAAGCGAAGCTGTTGTCTCCTGCTTTCTATTTATATCTTTCTCCTGGATGGGGTTCCTGGGGTTTGTGGTGATGTCATTTCCTGTTCGTTTTCTGAGGGGTTGATAGATGGCATCTAGATCTATGTGTCTGTTTATGGCGTTATGGTTGGAGTGCCAGGCCTCTAGGAATTCTCTGGCATGTCTTTGCTTACCCCGACCCAGGATAGATGTGTTGTCCCAGTCGAAATGGTGGTTTTTTTCATCCGTGTGTAGGGCTCAGAGGGAGAGAGGCTCGTGTCTTTTTGTGGCTAGCTGGTGTTCATGTATCCTGGTGGCTAACTTTCTTCCTGTTTGTCCTACGTAGTGTTTGTGGCAGTCCTTGCATGGAATTTTGTCGATGACGTTGGTTTTGTTCATGGGTTCATGCCAGAAGCTAGAAGATTGTTGAAGCAGACAGTATTCCACTTAAAGAAAGAGAGACACCTACAAACCCTATTATGGGATAGCTCTAATAAATTAAGTTGTGAAAGGGTCACACTTGCAGGATCATGAAAAAATTCATGCTCTCCCTTACATTGTTCCAGTTGCAAGCTACCTACGAAAACAACCTGCAGAGGATCAACTGTGGAAGCCATCGCAACTGTCAAAATTAATTAGTGCAATAAACATCCAAAAGGCTTCATTTACAGATAGATGATATTAAGGTAGAATCTTCAGGTCCTGGAGGTGGCAGGCCTGGAAGGCATCTTAATTAGGTTAAGTCCTTAAGTGCTCAATTGAACATTACTAAAGGACTGATTCCAACTGGGCTGCAGTTACCTCAGTTCCAGGAAAGATCTGTGAGAGGCAGCCCACTTGTTTGGTGACTCTGTGTAAGTTGCCTGTCTGATTGGACAAAAGGAGGTAGTTGTTAAGAGCCACCTCATGACTTTTCACCTAAAACTGCATGGTAACTCAGTGGTTAGCACTGCTGCCTCATAGTGCCAGGGACCTGGGTTCAATCTCATCCTTAGGCAACTGTCTGCGTGGAGTTTGCACATTCTCCCTGTGTCTCTATGCATTTCCTCTTAGTGCTCTGGTTTCATCCCACAGTTTGAAGATGTACGGTTTAGGTGGATTGGCCATGGTAAATGCAGGGTTACATGGATTGGGTGGGTCTGGTTGGGATGCCCTTTGGACGGTCAGTGTGGACTCAAAGGGCTGACTGATCTTCTTCCACACTGTCAGGATTCTATGATTCTCCTGACTTCGTCTTCCTGTGATCCCAATCCTTGAGACACCAACATTCACATATTGCTCACTTGACACCTTAGTCTTTGCGATCTTGGTCATCCTTCTGGCAGCAGTAGCCATAGTGGTGCTGAAACGTGGAATATCTGCTTCCAGAAAATTGATTTTCCAATGAAATTAATTGAGCAAAGCCCACTAGTGGCCTGATTGGCACTCAATGGGTTGAATGGCCTAATTCTGCAACTTTAGTTGATGGTCCATATGGTTTTATGGAGGTGATACAGTGAGCTTTCTTCTGAAGTATCAGTGAGGGAACAAAGGTTGAAAAAGAAAAGATTCTCTCCAGAATTTTCACTGAAGATACAAATTGAGAATCTGTTATAATAACATGCCGTCATAAATTGTATGATACTTGAACATTCACTGGAAACCAATACTTTATGAACTGAATTCCCTGGTTCTGATGTCCTAGGTAAAAACATAAGTTCAAGAAAATTACAGTTCAGCTTCAAAGGATGCCGGTTGATATATAATTGACTGAGCAGGTATATGTTACCAATAGGTCATTAAGCTACCTTGAGGGACCATTATTATTGCTGTATTAGTAAGTACTATGCTGTGGGGTAAAAACAAGGACTGCAGATGCTGGAAACCAGATTCTAGATTAGAGTGGTGTTGGAAAAGCACAGTAGTTCAGGCAGCATCCGAGGAGCAGGAAAATCGACGTTTCGGGCAAAAGCTCTTCATCAGGAATAGAGGCAGAATGCCTGCAGGGAGTGGAGGCACTCTGCCTCTATTCCTGATGAAGGGCTTTTGCCTGAAACCTTGATTTTCCTGCTCCTCGGATGCTGCCTGAACTGCTGTGCTTTTCCAGCACCACTCTAACCCACTATACTGTGGGGGGTAAGGTAGGTGTGCGATATCTCTTGTTTCAATCAAAGTTGTTTTGTTGGTTTTGAGTTCATTTTTATTGGCTTTTTGTAAGTTGTTTTTTTTAAAAAAAATCACTGTCCAATTGATTTTGCTCAGCATAATTTCTATTAATGGATAAGGGGTGCAAGTACTAGGCAAATCGGATGGAGCTTAATTTAGATAAAGATGAGGTGCTGCATTTTGGAAAAGCAAACCTTAGCAGGACTTATACACTTAATGGTAAGGTCCTAGGGAGTGTTGCTGAACAAAGACACCTTGGAGTGCAGATCCATAGCTCCTTGAAAGTAGAGTCGCAGGTAGATAGGATAGTGAAGAAGGTGTTTGGTATGCTTTCCTTTATTGGTCAGAATATTGAGTACAGGAGTTGGGAGGTCATGTAATGGCTGTACAGAAAATTGGCTAGACCACTTTTGGAATATTGCATGCAATTCTGGTCTCCTTCCTATCAGAAGGATGTTGTGAAACTTGAAAGGGTTCAGAAAAGATTTACAAGGATGTTGCAAAAGGGTTGGAGGATTTGAACCAAAGGGAGAAGTTGAATAGGCTAGGGCGGTTTTCCCCGGAGAGTCGGAGGCTGAGGGTTTATAGAGGTTTATAAAATCATGAGGGGCATGGATAGGATAAATAGACAAGGTGTTTTCCCTGGGGTGTGGGAGTACAGAACTAGAGGGCATAGGTTTAGGGTGAGAGGGTAAAGATATAAAAGAGACCTAAGGGGCAACTTTTTCACGTAGAGCGTGGTGCATGTGTGGAATGGGCTGCCAGAGGAAGTGGTGGAGGCTGGTACAACTGCAACATTTAAAAGGCATCTGGATGGGTATATGAATAGGAAGGGTTTGGAGGGATATGGGACAGGTGCTGGCAGGTGGGACAAAATTGGGTTGGGATATCTAGTCGGCGTGGACGAGTTGGACCGAAAGGTCTGTTTCTGTGCTGTACATCTCTATGACTCTAATTAAGCATTATCTGTGGAGGAGTGGCAGGTTTATTCTAGATTTACAGGTACTTGTTAAGAATGAATGAGGGTTTGCTTTATGAAAAAGTGTTATCACATTTTCCCATGAACCAAATCTGTGCAGTGAACAGGCAGGTGGGGCAAGTGAAACATTTTGTAAGTTAGTGCATTGACAGAAGCCACATTTTGCCTTGATTGTCAGCATTGCTGAGGCTTTGTGACATTATAAGAGTGCAAATTGTTGCTATTCCTTGGAGGGGGTATAAGGAAACATATATTTGCACAATCTCTTCATTAAATATCACCATTTCATGCAACATAGTTAAGGTAGATAGTATTACAGAAGAAAATGCTATTTATAACTTTAGTTCATTCCAGCTACATCATATTCATAGTCGTCGCCATGATGTGGAGGTGCCGGTGTTGGACTGGGATGGACAAAGTTAAAAATCATATGAAACATCATATTAAGATGGATAAATGCTGGGATACTATATTTTTGAATAATATTTCAAACCTTTGAACTGTTTTTAAAAGCTGGCTGTTTTAAGCATTAATAACACACAGTCATAAATTGTATGATACTTGAACATTCACTGGAAACCAAGACTTTATGAACTTCCTGGCATGTATGGGTTCTGATGTCCTAGGTAAAAAATATAAATTCAAGAAAATTACAGTTCAGCTTCAAAGAATGCCAGTTGATATGTAGTTGACTGAGCAGGTATCTGTTGCCAGCAGGTCATTAAGCTGCCTTGAGGAACCAGTATTATTGCTGTATTAGTAAGCACGATGCTGTGGGGGATAAGGTAGGTGTGCCAGTGCTCTCATTCAAGCTTAAAACAGCCAGCTTTTAAAAACAGTTCAAAGGTTTAACATATCAATCAAAAATATGCTACCCCAGCATTTATCCATCTGAATATGATGTTTCGTGTGATTTTAAACTACATTCAAAGTGCGCATGACTACATTTGGTTAGTTTGCTACTTGCATAATAAAATATTTATTTTTAACTTAATTTGGAAGAAACTATGACCAGGTCCCAAGCTTGAGTTCAATACACAGTCATGAGGCAAAACAAGGGAGGAATCACTTCTCCAATTCCAAATAAAAATCCTGCAGTTCAGAATACAGATTTCAAGCAAGATGTCAAGATGTCAGTCTGTGGAATTTGGTCCCAGTGCTCCTGTTCAAGCTTATAACAACCAGCTTTTAAAAATAGTTCAAAGTATTGAAATATCAATCAAGAATATAGTACCCCAGCATTTATCCATCTGAATTTGATGTTTCATTACAATGTTGAGAATAAAGGAATCACTGAAGCAATTTCCTGCCAGAGCCTCATTACGACCGTTAAATGTTAACGCATATTACAGATTACTGAACCACTACATTCCTACTGGGTGAGACAACAGCTATTAATAAACAGTAGAAGTCTGAGTTCTGTTAGAACTAATATCCATGGTTCAATAACTACATTATTATTTATCTACTGAATGTCAGAAATAATATTCTAACATGCTTAATCTAAACAGGAGTACATGAGGGCAAAGCTGAAATTGAAGGCTTCTCTAGGCAATATTTATACCACAACTTTTTGTGAACATGAAATATGGTGATGAGACTCAGGAGTCACCAGAGACACTCAAAGGCACTAAACTCATGTCACATGATCAGGAGTGAATTGTTTTTGAAGGGACATCTGAGATTTTCTTGGTTTATTTTTTGCTTTTCAGAGATTTCATGGTTTCAGAGGTACAGTCATGTAGTAACAATACCTAGTTTTATGTATTTGGAATCACAGAAGCAACATTACAGATTTAATCAATATCCTCAATACTGATCAACGCTTCATTAAGATTATAGGCACAACACACAAGGGATGCATTACTTTCACAGATACTATTGTATTTGAATTGGTATAAGTCAACAACAAAAAAGGTTTTTTTCCAGATTAACAGACAATTATTTGTGACTTCAAATAAAAAAAATCACACCTTCTGTGGACTGGTGAAGTCACAGCCAAAGTTCCCTAAATTTCTTTCCAGCTGTGTGAGCCTCTAAGATCTGTATGTGACAGAAACTTCCAGAATTGCAAGTCAATGCCATGATTAACATGTCGGCATTGACCACCATGTGTGGAATATTGGAGTGGCTGTGCATGTGCTGCCTTGCAGCTGAGAGGAACTCCTCCACATCACTGTTTCCATTGTACATGCATAAAGCTAAAATTTTTTAACCTGGTCATTACAACCCTTTTCACTGCATCGCAAATCTCAACCTCTGATTTACATTTAACAATTGACACACTGTTCATTAAAGTAGCATCCAATTTATTTTTGTCCCTGCATAGTAGCTCATGTATTTCTACAGCCTTAAGCTAGAGATTCCACCTTAATTTGTAGGGATTTCATTACCTCACTCAATGCAGGTTTTCTTGGCTCTCAGTTAATTGATTATTCATTTATTGACATGTTTAGAATGTTCCTTCTCCTTTGTAGCCTTCCTGAGCACCCACCTTCACTGTTTTCCTTGTAGCATCTCTCTCCCCTACCTCTTCACATTTTCTGCTTTTCCACTTAGGCACAGTGTCCCCCTTCTACACTCTCTTGTAGCTCTCTCCCCACCAACCATCTCCTTGCCACCTTCTCCCTACCCTCATTAACCTTCCTTAATCCTAGCCCCAATAAAACGCACTATGCTGGCAAATACCCCAACTCAGACTTGCAAAACACTACCACAGCAAAAGGCAGTCCCCAAGCCTCATCAAAAGCTCAGCTGAGCTATAGCCCTCAGGTCCTGGCAAAAAACACATCCTGTCCTCAGCAAAAAAGCATCACCTTTCTGCCTCCAGCACTGGCATAAAGCAAGTGCAGGCTGGCAACAGAAAACCACATCAGCCCCAGCAAAAGGCACTCACAGTGAATCACTCACGGCCACCACCTCTCCCAACTGCTCATTGCTCTTTCTATTACAGACTGCTTTTCACCAAGTTTATACCAGCTGTGGGCATGGGAGAGAAACAGACCCTGATTGGAAGATGAGCTGCTCACCAGATCTTCTTCAGGAATGATTCCTGAAGAAGGGCTAATGCCCGAAACGTCGATTCTCCTGTTCCCTAGATGCTGCCTGACCTGCTGCGCTTTTCCAGCAACACATTTCCATCTCTGATCTCCAGCATCTGCAGACCTCACTTTCTGCTCACCAGATCTGTCAATTCTACTTATGATGTGGAGGAGCCAGTGTTGGACTGGAGTGGACAAAGTTAAAAATCACCTAACACCAGATTATAGTCCAACACGTTTATGTGGAAGCACTATCTTTCAGAGCACCGCTCCTTCATCAGGTAGTTGTGGAGCAGGATCATAATGCCAAAGAATTTATAGCAAAATATCTCACCATCATGCAACTGAAATGATATATTGAACAAACCTAAATTGCTGTTAAGTCTTTTATCCTTTAGAATGGGTTGCAGGTTTCAGTTAATTCTAAAAGATGAATGACTTAACAGCAATCTAAATTCGTTCAATATATTGTTTCAGTTGCGCGACACTGAGATCTTTTGCTATAAATTCTGTGTCTTATGATCCTGCTCCACAGCTACCTGATGAACGAGCAGTGCTCCGAAAGCTACTACTTCCAAATAAATGTGTTGGACTATAAACTGGTGTGGTGTGAATTCTACATATGGAAGTGACCTTTTTCCAATTTGTTACTTTGTAATTTAAATTTTGCTGTACAACTTCAGTTAAGTTTGAAGATATATTTTTGAATTGGTAAACAATTTGTTCATTTAATTGGAAACTGCGCAAACTTTAGTGAATATTTTGAATCTTAAATCTTAAGTTTATAAAAGTAAATATAAGAAAGATTTGAGCTGTGTGTATGTGTCTGGTTAGATTTGTTTTGCTGCTCTAATCAACAGTGAACAGAATGCAAATAGGTTAAGGAAATTGTCATCTGATTCGGTTAACCATTAGGTTTTAAGCCATTATGGAAACAAACAAATGGCCATTATCAGATTTCATTATTGCTGGCTATCTCTTTCCAACATCATTTTCTTCAAATAAAGCTTTCTGGTAGTATTGATTTTTCTGTACTTTGTTTGTCCGCATGTCTTTTCTGATTCCAATTACATTTGAAGTTTACTGTTTCACATAATCTTCCTAATGGCAAACCATTTCAGTTTTGTCAGTGTCAGAATAGGAGCATAAGGTTTCATAACAGAAATTAGAATTATAACCAGCTTATATCTGTTTATTTTGTCATCAAGTGATTGGACACCTTCCACTTTGTTTATGTTTGCATTGTGCCTTTATGAAAGATGCTGTCTGGCAGTATCACTGCTGTGAATGTGCATAAGTAGTTGAAGATCTCATAAGACCGGCGTGTTTCTCTGTGGTGCAACTGTGTAATTATAACAGTAAACAACAGTGAACTCTAGTAGGAATGCTCATTAATTACACATCTGCTGTGCCAACCAAATGCTTCTTTTAACTTGTTGCAAATGTCAGGAAAATTCAGCTACTTGATAATGTTAGTCTCTGGTCAATTTATAGAAATGGAAAAACTGTAACAGTTGATTATTACTGCACTGATGATAATAATAATGTTGAAACTAGTCTTTAAGGGGTGGTGTTGCCATGGAAAGGAGTCTTGTTGCGTGCCCTGTTTAGGCATTGGGGTGAGTTGTACGGCATGATAGGTAATGCAGTGACTCGCAACTGCTGTTACAAATGATTAATATCTGAACTGGTGTTCTTGCAAAGTGATTTCATCTTCTTATGGTATATTTCCTTAGCTGGTTAAACCTCAAATTTGTTCTGTATTAATACAAACCATGTAAATACATGCTACAAATTTTTAAGACAAACTCATATTTAAGTTCAAGCCAAAAATAGTGTGAAGCTTAGACACAGACAAGAGGGCACTGTGTCAGAATCTTTCATAATGCCAAAGAACTGTACTACTGAGGGTTATTCCTCAACCATCTTCGCTCAACAGAAAAAGCCCAAGCCTATCATTACATATCTGATATCTTCCATGGCCCATCCTATCAACAGATTTCAGTGTATCCCCACCACTTTGTCAGTAGAGCTGTGACGCAGGGGGCTATATATGGGAAGGTACAGGTTGATAGATTTTTGTCTTCCTGAATCCTGTCTTAAGCCCCTGATGGGAAGGGTCAAGGATCAAGGCCGTTCCATTTTTAGGCCACGTAATGGTCTTATTAAGCTGCTGGTGATATGTAACAAGCAACAGATAGCGGCCATGCTATATGGGAAGACTGTATGTAAACCCTGGTAGGACTCCTACAACGTAATGAGGAAACCAGTTCCTTCCTCTTGGGTTTCCTATACCTAACAAAGATACCCACAGGTGGCAAGTGAATAATCTTGGGAAAGATGCTGAGTATTTACCATGACACATCCCCACTCCCTCTTCTTACCCTTACCCTTGCTTACCAGAGCTTCAACTGATTGGCCTCAATCCTTTATATAGCCATTAATGTGTCAAATGTACCCTCAGATCCCAAGTCTTTGTGAATTCCTATGGCCTCATTGGCCATGTCCACTCTCCATGAAGAAGCCAGAGTGATAGTGATTTGTGAAAAACTCTTTTCCCAGACACATGTCCCCTCCTATGCTCTGGAAGTTTCTATGCTTCTATGTTATGGAAGTTTCCATCCTTCTCTCTTAAACTGTCCCCTTTCACCATAACCATCCCTTCAGTGACCCAGCCCATAGAAGCTCACTCCCGGATTTGTGTTTCTAACTTTCCCCTGAATTCCACAGACTGCACTCTGATAATTCTCCCCCCCATTGGACTAACCATGGTCCAGGCCTAGATTGATTTGAAGGGCAGCTCTGACTGTGAAATAGCTAAGCCCTGGACTGGTCCTGACAGCATGCTGCCTCACATATCTGTAATCCCTAGACTGGTTATACCTGACCTGCAGGACTGACTGCGGCTCAATTCCCAATCTTTGGTAGGACCAAGCATCTGAATGTCTGGAGCTAACCTCCTGGACTAGGATCTGTTGAGACCCTTGAAGGACTGTGACAGTACCCCCAAATGCCTCCACACCCAAATGACCACATGAAATACTGCTCTCCCTGGAGTTTCAGACATGGCCATTTGATTGAAATATGTAGTGTGTTTGCTGTACACATGATATCAACATAGCATGGTGACCTAGAGCACCATGTCTTTTCTGTTCAGTACTCCCAACTTGACAAGCTGCCTATCTCTGCCTCTGTGCTAAGAAATGAAACTAAGAAACATTAGTTCTGAAGAAAGATCACTGGACATGAAATATTAACTCTGATTTCTTTCCATAGATGCTACCAGACTTGATAAGCTTTTCCAACAATTTCTGTTTTAGTCTCAGATTTTCAGCATCTACGGTTCTTTTGATTTTTTTTTTGTCTAAGAACCATTAGGTTCATCCTGTGTAGGTGTTTGAGATGTGTGGGGGCTTGTCTCAATGCGCAAAGCATTTAGGACACAGATGTACCCAAGTTCTGAAATGAAGCCCTGAAGGACTTAAGTGGTGGCTGAGTTTGACCGAGAACAGCTTGATGGTGTGTTGAGGTGGGATGCTTGTCAAATCTGACTAGCATGGATGCAAGGTAAAGGAGAACAGTGTCCATGGAGCATGCAGGGACATTGTGTGAAGGCAGTGCTAGATGAAGACCCAGACAAGCAACTGATAAATTGCAGCCTTTCATGTCAGGAATTAGCACTGTCTGGTTTCTTGGAGAAGAAGGGAATTGAAACGGAAATATAAATGAGATGATTTGGGCCAATAATGAGATACAAACGCATGAAAATAAGGTGATCACTCCTAAAAAATTACAACTTTGAAGTTGCCACTTGAAACTAAAAGTTGGGAATTCTTTTCTTCATGTGATTCTGATTCTTTTTTATTCTCATTGCATTTTTCCAACTTTTTTGCCATTGCCTGAGTCATTCCAGGTAGCAGAAAATTCTACTCTTGATAGTTTGCTTTGAGTTAAATGAGTGTGCTGTAATCTTGACAAAGTGCATCATGTTGAAAGGATTTAAATGTGAAATATTAACAGGGAGAGAGAGGAGCATGTTCACTGTGTAATTTAATTCAAAAATAATTTGAAGTATTTTGGCATGTTGATGTGGTAAGACATGACATAAATGTGATGATTATTCTGTTGTTTTGTTGAACTAATTTGTAGAGATAATTCAAGCTGTATTTGTGGGAAAACCAGACTTTCAGCTAAGTCAGCTCTGGTTTGGTAGATAACTAGCTGAATTGACAAAAAGTTCTCTGAAGTTAGAGTGGAGTGATACTGGAAGTTCTTACCAACCCATTTTTATGGCTACTGACAAATAGAAATATAACGTGTTGTTTATATTGCTATTGCTTCCTCTTAACATCAATGAGGCTCTCTTGCGGATGAACTTTAATGTGAAACTGATGAATCCTGTGTATATTATAGTTCCGCTGATAACAGGAATACTGCCAAAGAAAGCACATTACATATATATCAATACTAAAAGTAAGAAAACAGATAAGGACCATTACAGAAAATGAAAGCAGGTCATCAGTATAATTATTGATGTGATAATCCAATTCCCAAGAGCTATTGTTTTGATGACAATTACATCTACAGTAAAAGTGGAAAAGTTAACACTTTTCTTTGAGTTGTTATGGACTATGCATTGATCAGGGTTCTAATTTTGTGTCTAAAATTTTCCAGGAAATGATTAGCAGTTTGAGTGTAAAACACCTTAAAGTCTATGTCTGACACTCTAATACTGAAATCTACTTTACACTGATCATAATCTACAGACATAGAACATTAGAGCACAGTACAGGCCCTTCGGCCCTCAATGTTACCCTGTGAAACCAATCTGAAGCCCATCCAACCTACACTATTCCATTTAAGTGCCCTTAAAGTTGGCAAGTATACTACTGTGCAGGCAGGGCATTCCATGCCCTTACTACACCCTGAGTAAAGAACCTCTGACATCTGTTCGATATCTATCACCCCTCAATTTAAAGCTATGTCCCATCCTGCTAGCCATCACCATCCAAGGAAAAAGACTCTCACTGTCCAACTTCTCTAATTCTCTGATCATCTTGTATGTCTCTATTAAGTCACCTCTTAACCTTCTTCTCTATAATGAAAACAGCCTTAAATCGATCAGCCTTTCCTCATAAGACCTTCCCTCCATACCAGGCAACATCCTGGTAAATCTCCACTGGAACCTTTCCAAAGCTTCCACATTCTTCCTATAATGCGGTGACCAGAACAATACGCAATACTCCAAATGCAGCTGCACCAGAGTTTTGTACAGCTGCAACATGACCTCATGGCCCCGAAACTCAATCCCTCCACCAATAAAAGTTAACACACCATATGCCTTCTTAACAAACCTCTTAACCTGGGTGGAAACTTCCAGGGATCTATGCACATGGACACCGAGATCTCTCTGCTCACCCACACTACCAAGACTTTTACCATTAGCCCAGTACTCTGTATTTTTGCTACTCCTCCCAAAGTGTATCACCCTATATTTTTCTGCATTAAACACCATTTGCTACCTCACAGCCCAGCTCTGCAGTTTATCTATGCCCACTGTAACCTGCAATATCCTTCTGCACTATCCACAACTCCACCAATTTTAGTGTCATCCACAAATTTTCTAACCTATCCTTTTATGCCCTCATCCAGGTCATTTATAAAAATGACGAACAGCAGTGGCCACAAAACAGATCCTTGTGGTATACCACTAGTAACGGAACTCCAGGATGAACATTTCCCATCAACCATCACCCTCTGTCTTCTTACGGTTAGCCAATTTCTGATCCAAACCACTAAATCACCCTCAATCCCATGACTACATTTTCAGCAATAGCCTACCACAGGAACCTTATTAACCACTTTACACTCATCCACCTGTTTGGTCACCTTCTGACAACCTACCCTTCACAAAACCATGTTCCTAATCAAATTATTCCTTTCTACATGATTATAAATCCTATCTCATAATCCTTTCCAACACTTTACCCACAACTGAAGTAAGACTATAATTACCAGGGTTGTCTCTACTCTCCTTCTTGAACAAGGGAACAGCATTTGCTATCCTCCAGTCTTCTGGCACTATTCCTGAAGACAATGATGATATAAAGGTGAAACCCAATGGCTCTGCAATCTCCTTCCTAGCTTCCCAGAGAATCCTAGAATAAATACCTTCTGGCCTAGGGGACTTATCTATTTTCACACTTTCTAAAATTGCTAACACCTCTTCCTTATGAACCTCAATCCCATCTAGTCTAATAGCCTGTATCTCAGAATTCTCCTTGACAACATTGTATTTTTCCTGTGTGAATACTGATGAAAAATATTCATTTAGCGCCTTTCCTATCTCTTCGGACTCCATGCACAACTTCCCACTACTGTCCTTGACTAGCCCTAATCTTAATTTAGTCATTCTTTTATTCCTGACATACCAATAGAAAGCTTTAGGGATTTCCTTGATCCCACCTGCCAAAGACTTCTCATGTCCCCTCCTGGTTCTTCTTAGCTCTTTCTTTAGGTCCTTCCTGGATAACTTGTATCTCTCAAGCACCCTGCCTGAGCCTTCACTCCTTATTTGAACATATGCCTCTTTCTTCCTTTTGACAAGAGAGTCAACTTCTTTAGTAAACTCTGGTTCCCTTCCTCGACCACTTCCTCCCCGCCTGACGGGTGCAGTCTTATGAAGGACACGCAGTAACAGTTCCTTGAACAAGCTCCACATTTCAGTTGTGCCCATCCCCTGCAATTTCCTTCTCCATCCTAAAGATCTTAAATCTTGCCTAATTGCCTCATAATTGCCTTTCCTCCAGCTATAATTCTTGTCCTGCGGTACATATCTATCCCTTTCCATCACTAAAGTAAACGTAAATGAATTGTGGTCACTATCACCAAACTGCTCACCTACCTCCAAATCTAACACTTGGCTGGGCTCATTACCCAATACCAAATCCAATGTGGCTTCGCCTCTAGTTGGCCTATCTACATATTGTGTCAGGAAAGCCTTCTGCACACATTGGACAAAAACTGACCCATTAAAGTACTCGAACAATAACATTTCCAGTCAATATTTGGAAAGTTAAAGACTCCATAACAACTCCCATGTTACTTTTGCTCCTATTCACAATCATTTTTGCAAGGCCTATAGAAAGCTCCCAACAGGGTGACCACTCCTTTTCCATTTCTAAGCTCAGCTCATACTACCTCAGTAGACAAGTTCTCAACAAACGTGCTTTCTGCCACTGTAATACAGTCCTTGAATAACAATGCCACATCTCCCCTTCTTTTACCATCTTCCCTGATCTTACTGAAACATCTAAACCCTGGAACCTGCAACAACTGTTCCTGTCCCTGCTCTATCCATGTCTCTGAAAAGGCCACAACATCGAAGTCCCAGGTACAAACCCATGCTGCAAGTTCATCCACCTTATTCCGGATGTTCTTGGCGTTGAGGTGGACACATTTCAAACCATCTTCTTGCCTGCTGGTACATTCCTGCAACCTTGAAACGTAACCTCAGTACTCTCAACCTCCTGTACACTGGAGTGATAATTCAGGTTCCCATCCCGCTTCTGAATTTGTTTAAACCCTCCTAAAGAGCATTAGTAAATTTCCCCCTCAAGATATTGGTACCCATCTGGTTCAGGTGTGGACCATCACATTTGAAAAGGTGCCACCTGCCCCAGAACGAGCCCAATTATCCAGGTATCTGATTCCTTCCCTCCTGCATCATCCCTGTAGCTACGTGTTCAACTGCTCTTTCTCTCTCTCTATTCCTCATCTCGCTAGCACGTGGCACGAGTAACAAATCAGAGATAACAACTCTGTTTGTTCTAGCTCTCAGCTTCCACCCTAGCTCCCTGAATTTCTGCCTTACATCCCCATCCCTTTTCCTATTTATGTTGTTGGTGCCTATGTGGACCATGACTTGGGGCTGCTCTCCCTCCCCCTTAAGGATCCTGAAAAAACGATCTGAGACAACATGGACCCTGGCACCTGGGAGGCAACACACCAACTGCGAGTCTCTCTCGTTCCCACAGAATCTCCCATCTGTCCCCCTAACTATGGAGTTCCTGATGACTAATGCCCTGCTCCTCTTCCCCCTTCCCTTCTGAGAACAGGAACAGATTCTGTGCCAGAGACCTGTACCCCATGCTTACGCCTATTAAGTTCCCCCCACAACAGTATCCAAAATGGTATATTTGTTATTGAGGGGAACAACTACAGGGGATCCCTGCACTGTCTGCCTGTTCCTTTTCCGTCCCTGACTTGTAACCCATCTACCTTTTTCCTGTACCTGAGGTGTGATTACCTGCCTGTAACTCCTGTTAATTACCCCCTCAGCCTCCCGAATGATCCAAAGTTCATCCAGCTCCAGTTCCAGTTCCCTAACACAATTTTCCAAGAGCTGAAGTTGGGTGCATTTCCCACAGATGAAGTCAGTGGGGACACTAGTGGTGACCCTTACCTCCCACGTTCTACAGGAGGAGCATTCAACTGTCCTACGATCCATTCCTACTGTTCAGAATTCCAAAACAGATTATATTATAAAAAAGTAATCTTATCAAATTGGTGCTCAGGACTTCCATTGAGAAACTTAAAACTCACGAGTGTGAGACTATTTAATTGGAGTTTTTGGTGCAAACATTCCATGTACATAATATTCAGTTTGCTGGAAAAGATAATGTAATTGCATTGTCTTGAATGTAAAATGTTGGAATGTGTTGAAGGTTTAAGAAATGCTAATATTGTATTAGGTTGCATAAGGGTTGGGGCGGAAAGATGAATGGATGTAAATTTTATGGTTTAATATACTTATATCATATATTTTGTGATGAAATACAGTGTCTATTTATTCTTATATATTTTTGATTGTGGACTTAAATGGGAAAAGGATGGTTTTGAAAACTAAGTATTGTTTAAAGAAATATTGCTATTTTTAAAAGCAAGTAACTCATTATAAGTGCTGTTTACACAGCTGCATTATTCAAGCAGCAGTAAAAGCGTAGTTAGAGATGAATTTGAAGTATGGGGCTGTGTATGAATTTAACTTTGGCTGGCAACAAGTAGCTGATTGGCCTGTGACTACAGACCTGCTTTTGATAACAAAGGCTTCTTCCCTGCTAGAATTATCTGATTGGCTCCCAGTTGGCTGAACAGCTTGGTAAGTGTTTGAGAAAAATCATAGAGTCACAAAGATGGACAGCACAGAAACAGCCCCTTCAGTCCATCTTGTCCATGCTGAGCATGCTGATATCTGAAATTAATCTAGTCCCATTTGCCAGTATTTGTCCCATATCTGAGTGGAAGAGTGCAGCATCCGAGGAGGAGAATTGACATTTTGGGCATTACCCTTCATTTGGCCCATATCCCTCTGAACCCTTCCTATACATATAATCATCCAGATGACTTTTAAATGTTGTATTTAAACCAGACTCCAACACTGGCTCTGGCAATAAAAAAGCTGTCCCGTGGGTCCCTTTTAAAGCTTTTCGCTCTACCTTAAACCTATGCCCTTGAGTTTTGGCCTCACTTACCTGGGGAAAAGATCTTGACTATTCACCCTATCAATGCCTCTCATGATTTTATAAACTTCTATGAGGTCACCCCTCAGCCTCTGACACTCCAGGGAAAACAACCCCAGCCTAATCAGCCTCTCCCCATAGCTGAAATCCTCCAATCATGGCAACATCCTTGTAAATCATATTGGATTTCTACATGGCCAAGAGCTGTTTCGTTTCTCAGCAGTATAAGCTACTTAAAGCATGAAGAAAGCCATCAATTAACCCTTCAGTAGTTGCTTTAAGCTGTGCTTCTAAGTCTAAACCAGAGATTTATAAATCTGAACCAGCCTTCTGCAAGCAAGTGAAAGTATTAGATTAGATTAGATTAGATTACTTACAGTGTGGAAACAGGCCCTTCGGCCCAACAAGTCCACACCGACCCGCCGAAGCGCAACCCACCCCCCTACATTCCACCCCTTCACCGAACACTACAGGCAATTTAGCATGGCCAATTCACCTAACCTGCACATTTTTGGACTGTGGGAGGAAACCGGAGCACCCAGAGGAAACCCACGCAGACACGGGGAGAATGTGCAAACTCCACACAGTCAGTCGCCTGAGGCGGGAATTGAACCCGGGTCTCTGGCGCTGTGAGGCAGCAGTGCTAACCACAGTGCCACCATACCGCCCACAAAGTATCTTGAGAAGGAGAATGAAGGATCAGCAATGACAAAACAAAATTACAATCTCAGTGATCTCTGTGAACAGGGACTGTTGAACTGCATTCCCAGTCCTTCCCTCTGCCTATCACACACATTTCTTGTGCGTGCACATGCACGTATGTATGTGCATGTGTGTACGTTTGCGTGTGTTCGTCCGTCTGTCTGTATGTGCGCCTATATGAGTAGTGGGAATGTTTATAACTGGATTAGAGTTTGTTCATCCGTGGCTAGAATCTACTTATTTATAATAAATAGTAATTCCTGTTAAGAATTAAGAACCTAGTCCATACTTTCTGTCAACCAGGGTTCAAAAGACAGGTAAACTTTGAAATTTTGAGTAATTTTATAAAATCTTTAACTTTTGTGATAAATCTGAGAATAGCTGGGCTCGATATCCAGCAGGCTACCCCAGTGAGATGCAATAAGGTTCAGAAAATTGAAAAAAAATGAAAAAAGAACATGAACTTTCATCTCCCTTTAATTTGCAGACTGTATCAGCTGAGATCCCAGAATGCTGCATGCATCTATTTTAAGTGAGTGAATTGCTCACAACTGGCCCAGCCCATCATCAAGGAGAAAGTGAGGACTGCAGATGCTGGAGATCAGAGCCGAAAATGTGTTGCTGGAAAAGTGCAGCAGGTCAGGCAGCATCCAAGGAGCAGGAGAATCGACGTTTCAGGCATGAGCCCTTCTTCAGGAATGAGAAAGGTGTGTCCAGCAGGCTAAGATAAAAGGTAGGGAAGAGGGACTTGGGGGAGGGGCATTGGAAATGCGATAGGTGGAAGGAGGTCAAGGTGAGGGTGATAGGTCTGAGGGGGTTGGGGGCAGAGAGGTCAGGAAGAAGATTGCAGGTTAGGAAGG